>NW_020230533.1:575000-641882 GCF_003227715.2 Harpegnathos saltator | reverse complement strand
TTTATATCTCCTAAACGGTTAGAGATACAGCTTCGGACAGGTACCAAATTAAGCCCTTTCAAAACCTACATTTGGACTACATGACGACCCTCTACTCCCAATAGAAGCGGAGATATCGACGGATGAAGGCTGGATATCGACGGAGAAAGGTTAGAAAACTTTAACCTTCGATATCTCCTAAACGGTTAGAGATACAGGCTCGGACAGGTACCAAATTAAAGCCCTTTCAAAACCCTACATTTTGGACTACAATGACGACCCTCTACTCCCAATGAAGAAGCGGAGATATCGACGGATGAAGGCTGGATATCGACGGAGAAAGGTTAGAAAACTTTAACCTCGATATCTCCTAAACGGTTAGAGATACAGGCTTCGGACAGGTACCAAATTAAAGCCCTTTCAAAACCTACATTTTGGACTACAATGACGACCCTCTACTCCCAATAGAAGCGGAGATATCGACGATGAAGGCTGGATATCGACGAGAGGTTAGAAAACTTTAACCTTCGATATCTCCTAAACGGTTAGAGATACAGGCTTCGGACAGGTACCAAATAAAGCCTTTCAAAACCCTACATTTTGGACTACAATGACGACCCTCTACTCCCAATAGAAGCGGAGATATCGACGATGAAGGCTGGATATCCGAGGAAAGGTTAGAAAAACTTTAACCTTCGATATCTCTAAACGGTAGAGATACAGGCTTCGGACAGGTACCAAATTAAAGCCCTTTCAAAACCCTACATTTTGGACTACATGGACGCCTCTACTCCCAATAGAAGCGGAGATATCGACGAATGAAGGCTGGATATCGACGGAGAAAGGTTAGAAAACTTTAACCTTCGATATCTCTAAACGGTTAGAGATACAGGCTTCGGACAGGTACCAAATTAAAGCCTTTTAAAAACCCTACATTTTGGACTACAATGACGACCTCTACTCCAATAGAAGCGGAGATATCGACGGATGAAGGCTGGATATCGACGGGAAAGGTTAGAAAACTTTAACCTTCGATATTCTCTAAACGGTTAGAAGATACAGGCTTCGGACAGGTACCAAATTAAAGCCTTTCAAAACCCTACATTTGGACTACATGAGCGACCTCTACTCCCAATAGAAGCGGAGATATCGACGGATGAAGGCTGGATATCGACGGAGAAAGGTTAGAAAACTTTAACCTTCGATATCTCCTAAACGGTTAGAGATACAGGCTTCGGACAGGTACCAAATTAAAGCCCTTTCAAAACCCTACATTTTGGACTACAATGACGACCCTCTACTCCCAATAGAAGCGGAGATATCGACGGAGATGAAGGCTGGATATCGACGGAGAAAGGTTAGAAAACTTTAACCTTCGATATCTCCTAAACGGTTAAAGTTTTCTAACCTTTCTCCGTCGATATCCAGCCTTCATCCGTCGATATCTCCGCTTCTATTGGAGTAGAGGGTCGTCATTGTAGTCCAAAATGTAGGGTTTTGAAAGGGCTTTAATTTGGTACCTGTCCGAAGCCTGTATCTCTAACCGTTTAGGAGATATCGAAGGTTAAAGTTTTCTAACCTTTCTCCGTCGATATCCAGCCTTCATCCGTCGATATCTCCGCTTCTATTGGGAGTAGAGGGTCGTCAATGTAGTCCAAAATGTAGGGTTTTGAAAGGGCTTTAATTTGGTACCTGTCCGAAGCCTGTATCTCTAACCGTTTAGGAGATATCGAAGGTTAAAGTTTTCTAACCTTTCTCCGTCGATATCCAGCCTTCATTCGTCGATATCTCCGCTTCTATTGGGAGTAGAGGGTCGTCCATGTAGTCCAAAATGTAGGGTTTTGAAAGGGCTTTAATTTGGTACCTGTCCGAAGCCTGTATCTCTAACCGTTTAGGAGATATCGAAGGTTAAAGTTTTCTAACCTTTCTCCGTCGATATCCAGCCTTCATCCGTCGATATCTCCGCTTCTATTGGGAGTAGAGGGTCGTCATTGTAGTCCAAAATGTAGGGTTTTGAAAGGGCTTTAATTTGGTACCTGTCCGAAGCCTGTATCTCTAACCGTTTAGGAGATATCGAAGGTTAAAGTTTTCCAATCTTTCTCCGTCGATATCCAGCCTTCATCCGTCGATATCTCCGCTTCTATTGGGAGTAGAGGGTCGTCATTGTAGTCCAAAATGTAGGGTTTTGAAAGGGCTTTAATTTGGTACCTGTCCGAAGCCTGTATCTCTAACCGTTTAGGAGATATCGAAGGTTAAAGTTTTCTAACCTTTCTCCGTCGATATCCAGCCTTCATCCGTCGATATCTCCGCTTCTATTGGGAGTAGAGGTCGTCATTGTAGTCCAAAATGTAGGGTTTTGAAAGGGCTTTAATTTGGTACCTGTCCGAAGCCTGTATCTCTAACCGTTTAGGAGATATCGAAGGTTAAAGTTTTCTAACCTTTCTCCGTCGATATCCAGCCTTCATTCGTCGATATCTCCGCTTCTATTGGGAGTAGAGGGTCGTCATGTAGTCCAAAATGTAGGGTTTTGAAAGGGCTTTAATTTGGTACCTGTCCGAAGCCTGTATCTCTAACCGTTTAGGAGATATCGAAGGTTAAATTTTCAACCTTTCTCCGTCGATATCTCCGCTTCTACTGGGAGTAGAGAGTCGTCCATGTAGTCCAAAATGTAGGGTTTTGAAAGGGCTTTAATTTGGTACCATTCCGAAGCCTGTATCTCTAACCGTTTAGGAGATATCGAAGGTTAAAGTTTTCCAGCCTTTCTCCGTCGATATCCAGCCTTCCTCCGTCGATATCTCCGCTTCTACTGGGAGTAGAGAGTCGCCATTTGTGGGAAAATGTAGGGTTTTCGGAGGACTTTAAATTGGTGCCACAATCAGTCCTGTATCTCTAACCGTTTAGGATATATCGAAGGTTAAAATTTTCCAGCCTTTCTCCATCGATATCTCCGCTTCTACTGGGAGAAGAGAGTCGCCATTTACGGGAAAATGTAGGGTTTTGAAAGGACTTTATTTTGGTGCCAGAAACAGGCCTGTATCTGTAGCCGTTTAGGAGATATCGAAGGTTAAACTTTTCCAACTTATACCTTTGGTATCTCCACTTCTACTGGGAATTGAGAGTGGAAATTAATGGTGAGATTAGGGTTGGTGTAGGATTACATTGTGGCTAGAGCGCGTTCCTGTATCTTGAACCGTTTAGGAGATATAGTAAGTTAAAATGTTTAACTTGTGATGTTAATATCTCCGTTTCCTCTGTGAATTGAAAGTCGAGCTTTATGGTCAAAGTAGGGTTGATTTAGAACTATATTGCAAAAGAGCGTTCCTGTATCTTGAGACCTTTAGGAGATATCGAAGGTTAAATATGCTATCGATGAAGTTCGCTTATAACTTCCCTTTATCTCAAGAGCGCTTTTCGGGAACGTTCCGTTCGAAAGGTTAGGACGCGATAAAAAGTTTCTTGCGATCTGAGGCCGCTGTTGTTTAAAGTTAAATTGCAGCAACAGTATTGTTATCGGTCAACCCTGAGACCGGCTGCTAACATCCATTTGTGACGTCTGTCGCGCCTTTGCGATTACCGATAAATTCAGTTTTCTTGATTGGTCGCGCGATTTCAAGTAGCCATAACATATAGCGAGAATACATGGCAATATATGGGAATAATATATAGTAATAATATACGGCAACAATATATGGCAACAATATATGGCAACAATATATGGCAACAATATGTGGCAACAATATATGGCAATAATATAGGACAATAATTCATGGAATATATTTTTCGTTACATGAGTCAATGCAAATTTGCGGCATGCACAATGTAATAATAAAAGTAATAATAAAGTAATAATAAAAGTTCTTTCTGCGAGCTTTGAGTCAGACACTCACCAATGATGATATTGATGATGTCCTGTTGCATCCAACCAGATCCACCAATGTCCGCCCATGTCCGCTGCCGCTCTCCATGTCGCGCAACATCCATCCAGTTCAAATATTTCGTCTACTCGCGGGATATTTATAATCGGAGTCTCGTCACGTTAATTACGTGAATAACACGTGCTCCTCCGAGCGGATCGAATGCTCACCGACGGCCACTGTCAGTGCCACGAGCGAATATCCGGAGCGGACGGGATGCTGAATTAAAAAACAAGACGAAGTGAACGGGACGCGGACAACGATACATCATGCGTCTCCATACATGTCAAATTGTTTATTATAGAAGAGACTTTGATACGGCAATATATATTCGAAGATTTAACATTTAGTACTTTTATTTTTTCTGCTCCTCCCCCCTCTCCCCCGCGCTTTTTAGACCACCGGGCATAGTCTGGCATAGAGATGGCAACTGTCATTGCAGTACGGACATGAACCGCCTGAAAGTGGATGTAGCATGGACTTCCACCATATGCAGATTTTACCACCGAGACTTGAAAGTGGATGTACTATCGTAGTTCCCCTCTCAAAATGGATGCAGATGGCGTCCTTTCCCAGTGCGGAAAGTCGGTGTCGCAGAAAATGTCATATTGGCCGCTCTCAGGTTACTCTCTGCTCCCTGTATTTTATTGGTGACAGAAGTGACTTTAGTTCGTCTCGGATTGGGTACTGCGACGCGATTATCGCTCGCCGTCGGCAAACTGCCGTCGGTCCGCGCGTCTCGGCCAACCTAGCCCTCACGAAATCGGTTGGGCGCCAGATGCAGCGGGCTGCACCGTTCACCAACGCTACGCGACACCTCACCAAAGGGCCGAGACACGCGAAGTCGGCGGGACCGGTAGCTCTTCGATATTTAAGTCGGTAGACGGGAAGGGTTCGTCGGAAGTCGGGAACGACCGGGAAAACACAAGAATGACGAGGCGCGTTTCGATTATCTTTAGTTTTATTATTTCGGGGATCGGAACGGTCCGACCCCTCGATACGATACACTCCGCTTTGCCCTCGCGAATTCGGGATTTTGCGCTACGCCGATAACTTGGACGAGACTCTTTACTGTCACGACACCGAAATAATAACGCAGGTGGAAGGTCTTACAAACTCGGGAACCTCCCGGCGACGTGGTCCTCCTCTCTTCTCCCTCTCACGCTCGCTCTGGCACAACGCTGCCACTGACGTGCCCTTCTAGGCGAGGGGTACGTCCGGAGCCCTCCACTCGCTGACGCCAAACTTCCCCAATCTCCTGGCTTTTACGGCAGTCGGTATCCCTCCGGTAATACTCGGAAGCAGGTCGGCGATATTAGAGAGCGCGACAATGGGAGTCTCCTCTTTTTATTTCCTTCTCCCCACAGGCTTTCTTGCCGTTGGTGTTGTCTCGTGCTACCCGTCTCTCCCCGTTCCTCGGTAAATCTCCCTGTCCGGGAATCCTTCCGCGGATCTTTGTTTTTCGATCCGCGGGACGGCTGCTCGGTCTGACTCTCTTGCCCGTTCTCTATCTCTCTCTTGCTCACGCTCGCCCGGTCTCCGTGTTTAGGCTGGCTTTGTCTAGCCGGCGTTCACGCGCCAAGCACGGGAACGCCGACCGTTCGGCGCGATATCCTTGCAGGCCTGTGGACAACGGAAGCGGCTGCGAGAACCTTTCACAACGATACGGAACCGATAATAGTAATGCAACAAGATTGCGTTCACCTGGGGTGGCGGTCCAGCTGAGAGCGTTGTCCTATTCTCTCCTCCACATGTCCCTTTGGTCCCGATGGGCGGCGCGGGAGGTCCAGGGGCACATAGCTCGGGGACGCGGGACCGTTCCACCTGCACGCTTCGCTTACTGACTCTAATTATCAAGGGGGGGAGAGTGCAAGGCGACACCCCCCCCCGAAAGTCTCGCCTAAGGGCCGAAAGGTCGGCCTGGGACGGGCGCCTTTCCGGCTGCCACGTCACAGTACAAAGGCAGGTGGTAGTGCAGTCAACTCGGCATCATCATCTGTTAGTCGCCATATTGAGCAGTTTCTGTTTACCAGTGACTTGAAAAGGTGTTTTGCAGTGTTTTGTATATTTAAGTGCCCAAAAAAGAGTATTTCAGTGTTATATAGGAAGAAAGAAGGACCAACGAAGGACAAAGAGCGTGTGGCGTATATTCATAATCATAATATTGACATTTACTTAAGTATTTATGTATATATATGTGTCATTGTGTCTGTGCATGTATTATAAGCTGTATGTGTATGATGCATGGTAGTTTTATGCATCAAATTTTTTTAACCACACCAGATACATGACACAGCAAAAATATATTTGACAGTCCGCAGTCTGCAAGTAGGACGGGAAAAATATGATGCATTAAACTTTCTTGTAATTAATTTTACTTTTATTGTAAAAAATATAACTGTTTAAAATAATATTTGTAAACATGGCAATAAAAAAATACAAAGTAAAAGTTGTAGTAAATATATGTAGTTTTATATTTATATTGTGTTTCTAAATATGCATATTGAGTTGTGTAGTTGTATATAGTTGTATGCCGCTGATATCTATAATTTTGTATTTTCTATACAATTATTTTATAAAATTATACAGACATAAAAATTCTATCATTTCATTTTACCTAATAATTTTGAAATTATACATATTACACAACTCAATATGCATATATATAATCTTGTACAAATGTGAACGTAGAAAAAGAAATATTTTAAATAAGTATTTTACAAAACTTTATTTTTATGTCTACTCATACGTGCTAATTAATAGGGCAAAATAATGATTAATTAGCATGTATAAGTAGACATAAAAATAAAGTTTTGTAAAATACTTATTAAAAATATTTCTTTTTCTGTGTTCACATTTGCACAAAACAGTATATACAGGGTGGCCCATTTAACCTGACAAATCGTAATATCTGGAAAACTACATGTCGGATCAAAAAAGTGGGTAATGAAATTTGTTCGTCTCGAAGGGGGACATCCATGATATCAAACTCGACCTCCTACCCCTCTCCCGGGGAGTGGGGGTGGGGGGCAACTTTGAAATCTTAAATGGGAACCCCCATTTTTTTTATTGCAGATTCGGATTCTACTCCACGTGCGTAAGTTTCGTCCGAAACTTTTTTTTTTATTCGTGATAGATGGCGCTGTAATCGCAAAAAATTAGATTTTCTGCAATTCTCCAGAATTCTTTTTAGCAACATTTTATGTCATTGCTAGAAGTTTTCCGTGCGGTCTTGAAATATTTCTTCCCTAATTGTGGGCAGTGCGTTGCGAGAAAGATATGAAGATCAAGACGGAAGAGATTTTGGCTTACCGATAAGATCTGCTGCTCGCCTCGTGCTTCCTCTTGTGGCGCGTACGCATCGGTGGTGCGACAAAGACGGAGAGCGATTGATCGTCTATGCTTGTCTAACTTATTATCTCTTGTAAGGGGAAGTAGAGTGAGCAAGAACCGTGCACGCTTTGCTGTTACCGTTAGGACGGATGTAGTGTGCACACATTTTCTCAGGGGGCGCGTCGGAATTCGGCAGAAAAAGCGGCCCGGCGTAATCGGCCCGTGGCCGCTTTCAGGTTTCTCTCTGTTTTGTATTAGGTCTGTTTTTTTTCGAAAGACTTTTAAATTAGAGCAAGTTGAAGTGAAACAGATATATTCTCTCTCGTTCTAACTTATTGCACTAGTGTGCACTAGTTCAAAAATTCTTCGAAAAAAATTTCTTTGAAAACAAATCTATTCTTATTGGCCATTGTCAAGTTCCATCACCGCAGCAACCGTAGGAGAGTTCTCTGATTGATTAATATCGCAATATTATCTCCCTAACATAACCAATCACGATACGATCCACCTTCGATTGCAACGTGATCGAACGAGAGCAACTTGCAATCTTCGAACCAGAGAGAAGAATGAGAGCGGCCACCGGCCGTATTTCGGGGGATACGGAAAGGCGCATTTTAGATACGCCATCTGACCAAAATGCGCTTAAACTACGTCCGCTAGGCGCACTTTCGTACGCACCGTGGAACCTCCTTGCTTTCACTGCAATATTTTTCATATTTTTAATCTTATATGTAGAAATTTATATACATTCTTTACAAACATCACATTAAACAAACGCTCAAAAC
The DNA here is from genome assembly GCF_003227715.2 of Harpegnathos saltator. Lineage (NCBI taxonomy): Eukaryota > Metazoa > Arthropoda > Insecta > Hymenoptera > Formicidae > Harpegnathos > Harpegnathos saltator. Next base: position 633,871 of record NW_020230533.1, on the reverse strand, counting down.
AAAAATCCTGTAATCTTAAAGAAACAGGATATTAATCTAAAAAATAGAAACGATCAGAAATAACCGCTCGGTACTTCTAATATTAACGAATTATATTCCGGTTAAAATAATATAAATCGTATAATATATTCCGGTTAATATAATATAAGTCGTATAATATATTCCGGTTAATATAATATAAGTCGTGAAACTGGACCTAAGTAAGACTTACGTTTAAGCGAATGTTCTCTTGAAACTGAAAACATGAATAATAATAATAATGATAATTATATTTCTATTTATCTTTTTTTCTATACTATCTAACTATCTATCTATCTATTTCTCTATATCTATCTATCCATCTATCTATTTATCTATCTATCCATCTATCTGTCTATCTATTTATCCATCTATATCTATCTCTATATCTATCTATCTATCTATTTATCTATCTATCTTTTTTCTTCCTATGTATCGTTGCAACCTATCCTGTTCTATTCATATTTCTTGCAAATGCAAACAATTAATATTACATTAATTTTTATATTAAAATATATTTTTTATACTTTTATAACATGCTGAATTAATAATTAATAAAATTCAACAGGTTATACTATAAAAACAAACACTTACGTAAAAAGATTATTATATTATTAAAAAGTTTGCATTTATTTTTTGACGGAGATCACCATTTTCTCGCGGTTTCCGTTGAGCAACAATATGCACGTTATCTATTCGTAAAATTAAATAATAAAGTAATTGAAATATGATAATAAAACTAATTTCTTCTTTTACTAGACTAAATTTATTTTTGCTACGAAAAGAAAAATGTAACAATGGAATATCTTTTACAAAACAAATAACATTTCATTTAATTTTTAATTTAAATTTATTAGCATAAATAAATTATTCTGTCATATACTTTAATAACAAATCATTTTTAAAAGATGTATATATTGGCTAAGAGTGGATTTCTATTAACTTTTCGTCTCTCGTTATAATTCTCTCTTCTTTATTTGTGCATTAATACTAAATATTCTTTATATACATATACACTATATATGTGTCATTTATTTATATATATATTGTCATGTAATTAATATATTTAATCAAGCCGTAAGAACACGAGAAGAGAGGAAGAGCGAGCGAGTGCGCGAGAGAGAGGAAGAACGAGCGAGAGAGAGAAAGAGCGAGGTATAGGAGTAGCGAGAAAAATCTCGCGGCTCACGCAGTCAATAAGCTAGACGAGCGGGAAAGAAACAGATAATATGTCGACGCTCGTCTAGTCTCCCATGTGCTACCTCGCGTGCGTGAAAAATAATTCCTCGCTTCGCACGTTCCCTTGACACGAGACGCTACCGCGTCTTTTGATGTCTCTGGAGCGTGAAAGATGAAAGAAAAACGGAGAGATGTTCGCTTAGCGATAAGATCGCCGCTACCTCACCTCGTGTTTACTGCCGCGCGCCGCTCAGTAGTGAGACAAAGACAGAACGATTGTCTGTCGTCTGTCTTTTTCTAATCTACTATCCATTGCATGGAAGTAGTACGGACACGAACCTAGGCGCATTTTACTTTTATCACCGTGAAAGTGCGCCTAGCGGACGTAGTTTAAGCGCATTTTGGTCAGATGGCGTATCTAAAATGCGCCTTGCTGTATCCTCCGAAATACGGCCGGTGGCCGCTCTCATTCTTCTCTCTGCTATCAGTCTATATCACCTCGTCGGTGCTCATACGCTACTGCTGACGTAGTACGCCGGTGGTACGAAACTTTTGTTTTAAGTGTTGAGTAGAAAATTGTATCTAACTTATTTAAATTTGTTACTTATAGAAAAGTTGGATGCTTACAATTACTTCCCAATTATTTAGCAAGAATGGGTATGTATCGCAAGATTTTTACAAGTTGTATGAAGAACATATGTATTACTTAGGTATCATACAAGTCTTGATAAAAGCGTACAACAATGTAGAAAGGCAGTATCTTATTTATATTGTACATTTCAATAGTTTTTCTTTGAATTTTTCTATTCTGACACCAACATTATAATTGCAGCTGTAAACAGTGGAATTTCGTTTATACTTTCATCAATATTGACAGTACTTATATTTTCTGGAATGCAAATATACAAAACATGGCTTAGTTCATCACAGTTGGGAACTGTTTTGGGAGGATATATTGGATCCTTGTTATTTATATGTACTCTAACTGCCATGGGAAATCTGGAAACCACTTTATTTGGAAAGTCATTTCAGCAGAAATTATTCCCAGAAGGTATACATAAAAACAACATTCTTACATATTTTTACATGTTTCGGTCATATTTTAATATCATAAATTTTCTAGCAAATAACATAGAAAAAATTTACAGAAGGCAAGTATATTATATAGGAAATTAATGCACTTTTAATCTGTTACAGTGATCTTTTCGTTGATATTAAGTCTGATTGCTTCTGCCTTGATTCATCGTGTAGCTACAACAACTTGTTTTATATTTTCTATGATTGCTCTCTATTATGTGAATCGGATTTCCCAAGAGACATATAACATGCCTGTACAGAATCCAGTAACAGTGCAATTAAAGAAACGCAAATAAGTATAGGAATGTTTGTAATCTTTTTACTATTATATGAAATAATGTCTTAAGCTTCCAATTTATAATTTTTATATTTCTTGTAAAAACTTGCAATATTTCTCTAGAATAAGAGTGATAACTTGGAAACTGTCTTGAAAATATATTAAATTCCAATTACGCTAATTGTCATTAGCAGAGCTGATATTAATTTTTAACAGGAGAGTGAAATATGTTTCTATTTAATGAAATATATTCAATTTAATATAAATCAGTTATGATTAATTTAATATTATTAATTCGCCATTTAATTATAGCAAATTAATAAATGATATTTACATTGCAATGCTGTAATAAACACTATAGATGGAAATATGAAAATATATTTAGATACAAATATTTATGATAATTGAGGCTTTTGTTTTCCTTTTCTCCTATGCTTTTCCGCTTCTTCTTTATCACTAAAATATTCATAAACTTCGTCAGATTTTTGCACTTGAACTGAAGTATCAGAATCATAATCACCCGTCACTTGGTTGACTTGTTCTTTATTGGTACTATGTTCCGGCATTACTTGTTTATAAATTGCCATAGCCTATAAACGACAAAGCATTGATTAAATTTGTTATAATGTATTATAGTATGTATTAATTTAATTATTGTTGCTACATGCAGACTTCAATCAGCAGCTTATCAAGTGACAAACCTGTGCAACAAACGTTGATACATCTCCCACATTGCTTGGTAATATTAATGTGTTATTAACTTGTGCTAATTTCTTGAATGCATTAACATATTGCTCTGCCACATTAAGCGCAGCCGCATTTTTTGCGTCCGACGTGCCGAGAGCATTCGCCACAACTTGCAATCCCTTTGCTCGCGCCTCCGCCACTGCCACTACTGCTGCAGCTTCTCCAGTGGCCTTATTTATTTGTTCTTGCCTTGCAGCTTCTACAAACATTACATATTTGTTTAGATTAAAATACATAAATTATGGAAAAACATATAAAACTTTTATAAGCTTATTGACCAAAAATGATATGCCCATAGGCAGTACCTGAAGCTAAAATTCGTGCTAGCCGTTTGCCTTCAGCCACATTGATTTCAGCCTCTCTAATACCTTCAGATTCCAATATAGCGGCACGTTTTTTACGTTCAGCTTCTACCTGCATTTGCATTGCCTCTTGAACTCTTTGTGGTAATCTTATATCACCTAATATACAAGAGCACATGTCATTAAAGATTGTATCGTATATCATAATGAATATTAAATACTTTTGTAACTTATGTATTTCATATACTTACGTATTTCATATCGCAAACATGTTAGACCCCATGCTCCACTGGCCTTATTGATACTGTCAACTATAGAAACATTTAATCCCTCCCTTTCCCTAAAAACTTTATCTAATGATATCTTTCCTAATTCAGATCTCATTGTAGTTTGGGCTACTTGGATTATAGCAAATTCTGCATCTTCAACACCATAAGAAGCTAAATAAGGATCTGTTACTCTCAAGTATAATACTGCGTCAATACTTAGAGTCACGTTGTCTAGAAGAATCAATATATATAATTGCAAAAATATTGTAACACAGATAATATATCTAATGCTCATGAATTACCTGATGTAACCGCACTTTGTTGTGGTACATCTATTGCCAGTTCTTTTAATATTTGTACGTATTTAACTCTATCAATAACAGGAAGTAATATGTTCAGACCAGGTTCTAAAATTTTATGAAATTTCCCCATTCGTTCTACAATCCATGCCTAAGATATAATATAATATATAATAATAATAATAATAATATAATATTTTCCTGTAGTTTATTGATGATTCTATTAATTTGTAGAAATTTCTCTGTATTCTACAGAAATTTTGAACAGCAACATATTTCACACAAATTATAAATGTGTCATGTGATAGACAATTGCAAACCTGTTGTTGAGGGACGAACATTATGATGGTGTTTATTGGTGTTAAGGGCCTGTAGCGAGAATGTTGAACCGCCGAACCAAACATTTTACTTCCTATCCTCGCAAACGCATGATCCTGCAAAATATATATTTTGTAAGTTTTTAGAAAATTAATTTTTTTATGTTAAACTTACTTTGAGAAATCCTAGGTTTTTCGCCAATACCATCGTACCACCAGTTGCTACACGTTTATACATTTTTAACAATATTAAATTTAAAAACTATAACAATTTAAAGTAAATTGACAATTTTCTGCAAGTTATTGTAGTCAGGATAGGAGCAATGCGGTGCCTGTGAAAGATAACTTGGATTACCCGTGATTGTTCAGCATGAAGAAAGCACTCGTCGTGACAAGGATAGAACGAAAATACTCTGCAGGGAATTAGTAGATAGGTTTATTTTTCCTAGCAACTCCACATTGCGCTGTTTATATTTAAGATAAATGAGTCGTACATTTGACATTTAAAAAGAAAGAAAAAAGGAAAGTCAGATGAGGTAATTTAAAAAATGCAGCTATAACGAACAGATATATTTTAGTGACTTCTTGAAGAATTTTACAGGTCCCTACCTAACAACCAATGAGCGAATTCGATATTCCATATGATGGAAATTACATAATTCGGGTGCGGTTCTTCTGATATCGCAAATTACAAAAAAGTTGCATCATTTTAAATGCGCGAGGCGTAGAAAATAATAAATGCAGTGATAAATAAATAGTTTTTGTCTACATATTAGTCACGTTAAATATTTTCCTTTTATATTTACTTGATTATTTATATTCTCTCAATTCAGAGTGAAACAAGTATATTTCCTTTTGTTCTAACTTGTTGCACCAGTGTACGCTAGTTCAGAAATTTTTCGGAAACGAACGGACTCAGTGTGACGTTTTAACGAACTATAAAAAAATATTATTAACGTTCGAATTCTTTATTTCCAATAGATGGCGCGAGTCGTCGTTCCCCCTCTATCGAGATTCTTTCCCTCTTGTTGACCGCCAACCATAGCGGTTCGTTGCTGTCTACCTACACACGTGAAGACTTGCCTTGTCATGCATACGCCGGTGCGCGCCATCTTTGACGCCGCCAAAGAAGCGGCCGTCGCTGTCACCGGATGCCCCATTTAGCCGCCCTTCTCGTTCTCTCTGAGGCGCATTTTCAATAAGAACACTGTGATCGTACGAGATGTGTTTTTTGAGTGTGTCAAGTGTGTGTCAAGTGTAATTTTTCGTGTGACAGTGAGACCCTCGTCGATCGCGAACGCCGACATAACGGACCGTCTTGCAGGTGAGCGATCCTCGTTCGTATATCGTGCGCCGTGAGGCTGTATTTCGCGCACGTAAAAAGTACCACGTATAATTGCATGTATATATATATATATATACATACATATATGTATATATATATGGTACATATATATATATATATCTCTCTCTCTCTCTCTCTCTCTCTCTCTCTCTCTCTCTCTCCGTTTCTACGATGTGTATATATACATGTGTACATAATGCATGCTCATGTATATATGCTTGGTGCGTATGTACATATGTATATATGTATGCATAATATGCGCGTCGATCGCGAAACGAAGCAACGCCGCGGCGAGACGCGGAGTCTCGCATGCAGAAGCGACCTTAAAGGAAGTCGGCTTATGTAAGATGACCATGCGGAGAAGCCGCTTTGTCGTTTTACATTTCCTCTGCCGACGTGCCAAGCTACCATATTGCATTGGCGGCGCGCTCTCGCACGGATCGGACAACTCTCGCGGAGCGAGGCCCTCGCAGGTCCGCCGATGTTGCAGCGCTGAATGGAGAACGTCGCAGTCGAGCAGTCGCGGTTTAGCGAAAATCCAGAGTGCGAGAGGTAGATGCGCGATGCAAGCGTTGCATTCGATCGATCGGGACGGATATAAATATAGAGCCGCGCTACCTGTTGTCGTCGCCGGCTATCATCGCTGCATGCAATTGCAATATGTTTTTTTTTTTTTCGGACCTCAACGTCCGAGGATACGCACGCACGTACGCTTCTATGTAGGCCGAGAGACCTAGCGGAGGTGCGAATACGCTGATAAACGGATCTAGACACGACCCATGGTCTTTGTGGGTGCACCGAGCTGAAGAGAAAGTTCTAGGCGTGCGCGGACGTGCTCCGGCGTAGCGTATCGTGGTGTTTCGTTGCGGACGAAACGGCATCCGGGATTTGCGTTTTCAGTCGCAGAACGAGAACCCCGGGGATTTGCCATGCCGGCGATGTTTCGCAATCCGTCCCCCCCTCCTCCTCCTCCCACGCCCCGGTCGCTTCTCTCTTCCTTTTTTTTTCTACAAAGGACGAAAGTCGTCCTCGCGCCATTCATCGCGCTAAATTCCGAGCTTACCCGAGCATAGCACAAAACTGGGATATCCTAAAAACATAGGGATGTCCTCAGGACGTCTTTAGGACATCTGTGGCTATGTGGGCGGACACGAGACCAATGATGAGTCTTCAAATTTCTTCTTTTATTGCCCAAGACGAGATTCTTCAACCTTCGAAGTTTGCTCGTTTTCGGAGAAACTTCTGAACTAGTGCACAAAGTGCAAAATAGCGCAAGAAGTTAGAGGCGAAAGAGAGAGGGAAAGTATATATACTTGTTCCACTCCAACTTATTACACCGGAAGCTTTTTCGAAAACGAGCAGACCTTCGGTCTGTGAGCCGATCGTATTTACTCGCGACGACGGCAACGTGAAAAGCCCGCGGGGGAGTTTTTTCGGGCCGCGGAGTACCGGTGAATTTTTTCGAAATTCCCGACGCAATTGCGCGGACTCGTGTTCGTGTGCATTTTTGCATTTTCCCTTTTCAACGTCCGCTGGCTGTCGCTGCTTTTTGATTAATGCGCCGCCGCGACATGTATTGGATTACGTGTAGATTCAAATAGCTAACGGATTTAGCGTGAACGAAGCGTATGCGAGCGTTTTGCACCGTGTATGCACTACGTGGCATGGCTGGAGACGGCGGAGCATAATCGACTGACTAGCGGAGGAATCGATTGTTTCTTATCCTCGCGGGATGAAGACCGGGATATATACGTGGATTCAAACGCGGGAGATCGCGCGTATCAAGAGCAGGAGAGATAGATAGAGAGAGAGAGAAAAATATTCGATACGACTGATGCTCCGAAAGGCGCTGCGCGAAAATAATCTGATCTCTCGTCGCCAGCAAAACAGGTTAGGTTAGATTGAGCGCGCGCGGTTAGGAAAGAAAGAGAGAAAGAAGGACGCAGAGAGGTTAGGTCGCTACCGAGCGGTACAATAAAGGATGAATCGTCGTCGGTCAGCCAACGGTAATACTTGTAACTAATACTAAATTTATCTTATCTATTACTTACATACACACACATACACACACACACATATACAGATAATATCACATACGCGCACGCAATAATCGGTGCGATAATTCCGGTGGAAAATTTGACAGATTTTTTCATCCATTTGATGTTTCCTACCAGATGTTCATCGATGATGATTAACGCTTTCAAATTTCGATCGTGTCGATTGTTCCTGCTGGAAAATGGAGGAACAAACGATCTTTGGCTGGGATCACCGTCAATAGAGAATTTTTGCTTTCAGACGAACGGAACCGGTTCAATTAGACCATTTCATTTGAGCTGCGCAGCAGCGTGAATGAATTATAAGCTCTAATTTCGATCTCATTTATATGGAAAGCGATCTGCACGTTTCGCAAATTGAATTTTCAAGCAAGACGATCGCGTTTCGCGCTACTTATGGCGTCCAAATGAAAGATAGGATTCCGGTCTGCTGAATTGATCGCGCACGAATCCGTCGAGCTTTCCGTCGGATTTAAGAAGCAAACGTTGCTCAAAAAGTTTATCAGCTTCTGTCGTATCGAAAAATTCCGGAAGTTCTTTCGCAGCACGCTCGAGTGCTGATGCTCAGACGGATGCGTCCATAAGCTCTCTTAATTCTGGATCTTAAGGAAAGTCACGGTATTTTAGCTGTAGCGGGACTCACCGAGAGAAGATAACTGGCGATATATCACCGCGGGTTTGCGAGTATTTTGGAGCTCTTTAAGAATAACATTGTCCCACGGATGCGTGTTTATTGCGCATACATGTCGCAATCGCGTGTATATTTCCGCGGCAGCATCGCTCGTGTCGCGGAATTACGGTAATGCTATCGCGCGGTAACCTCACACGCGTATACACACAAAGGATGTTACACACCCCTTTGCCTTAACGGTTTACCCCGGTAATTAGTATCGCGTATCACGTTCTGTTCATCCAAAAGAAAAATGTAAAATCAGGTCGAGGGAGAAAGAGAGAAAAGGAGTTGCATAAAAAGTAGTTTGAAGAAAAAGTCGAGCTTAATATCCGCGTACGATCCGGAATAATTGCTCGTCGCTCGAATACGAATTATCCGCGCAATTCGAGTCTTAACACTCGCATATCCGAGTCCATCGAGATTCATTGGTTTACTCACGACAATGGCGGGAATCGATGAATCGGATACAGAGAGCTAATTGCGCGCGGATTTACCTCGCTCGTTTTTCTCGGCGTTCATTAATATTGCAACTTGTTATTTTTGTACGCGGAATCTTTTTATTCCGTCGTCGATGGCCAACAGCTGCCGGACGTAACGTAGCTTTGTCTTTTGTTGATTTTTGTTTTTAATACGGTACGCTGTATTTATTCTCCCCATCATTGTGAGGGAAATTGGTGACACTCGCAAGCGATATATAAATAACGCACGTCGTGTAACAGATTTACGACTAATGCGCATATGTGTGTGTGTGTGTGTGTTTACTATTAATAATTATTATCCAGGAGACACACAACGAGAAAGGAATTCGTGTCGTGTGTGTGCGTGCAACGAAATTGCACAATTATGAGAACCAACACGACAACGCTACATTGTCATCACGGTGATCCACGCAACTTGACTTCCTTTCATCTACATTTGTTTAGCAATATGCCGATAACTAGCGAAGCTGGCTAAATCGGCAACGTTTTCCGTTCTTGAAAACATCATCGCATATCGTTCTCGATCGGCTGAACGTAACGCTTGAATCTGCTTGAGAAAAACGCACTTTTGATGACGCGACTTTGCCGTCTTAGGCGAAAAAGATAACAAGCACAAGCCGCGTTTAATCTCATTCAAGTGAGTCAACGAGGAGAGAGGTTAGAGATAACAAAAATTCTAATGGCACTGGTCTTATGAAGACCCATCGACCCAGCCGGATCTCACTTTACACCTGGTGAAACCTGCTCAGAGATTCAGGCGCTTAGACTCGTATCCTGTTAGGGGTCCACCAGCGGCGGACGAGCTAGACTTCATCATGACCCTGTTGAATACCCTGTCATATGACAATATATGAACTCTGTCATTCTCTGTCAAACAGAGAATGTCGAGCTTGGACAAGACAAGAAGAGAGAGAGAGAGAGTGATCGAAGCGATCTCTCGGATTTTCCAGAAAGAATCGGGGCGTCAGCTCGCTCGTGGATGACGAGTTCGCGGGAGGTGCGGAATTATACGAGTCACCCGCTAGCGCGACGGCTCGGTTACCGCTTCGCTCAGGGCTCGAGTGCTTCGCAAATTGGTGCGACGTGCATTTTTTCCGGGACGCCATATGCATACCGACGTCGGGACGCAGCGCGGTGCGGCGCGGCACGAGCGAGCGCGAACTCGTAACTCGAATTCGTAATTTCCTGCGTGAGTGAATTCGGCATGAGCGAGCGAGTGAGTGAGCGGCTGCGCGCGCGTGCTCTCCGTCGTGATATATACAGGAGTTTCGTAATAAATATATGCCTGGGATAAAATAGTTGGGGGAGAGGGCCGACCTTGCCCCGCAACCGGCTGCCCGCCTGCTTGTTGCCAAGCTAACACCGTGTATATAGCGAGTCGCGCGTGCAGACGCAATCGGCGGTGCGACGGGAACGAGCGTACACAAGTTGTGTGTACGTCTCTCTCTTTCTCTCTCTCTCTCTCTCTCTCTCTCTCTCTCTCTCTCTCTCTCTCTCTCTCTCTCTCTCTCTCTCTCTCTCTCTCTCTCTCTCTCTCTCTCCCCTCTCTCTCTCCTCTCTCTCTCTCTCTCTCTCTCTCTCTCTCTCTCTCTCTCTCTCTCTCTCTCTGTGTGTGTGTGTGTGTGTGTGTGTGTGTGTGTGTGTGTGTGTGTGTGTGTGTGTGTGTGTGTGTGTGTGGTGTGCGTGTGCGTGTGCGTGTGCGTGTGCGTGTGTGTGTGTGTGTGTGTGTGTGTGTGTGTGCAGCCTATGTGGTGTGTATGCATGCGCGCGCGCGCGCGCGCACGCACGCACGCACGCATGCTCGCTCTCTCTCGCGGGTATCTAGGGATGCTGACGATACGTCGTGCGTGTCGCGTGTATTTAGAGATGCCACGGGAGCCATCGATATTTCTCTCCAGCACGACTCCGTGTATTTCCGGGCTCTCGATAATTTCGTTCGCCTCGGCGGTCGATTAAGTCGATGCCCGCGACGACGCGATGAAATCGGACGTGCTCTTCGTCGGCACGACCCAAGCCCCGCTGGGAGACGACTAGGGATGCCGATTTTAAATCGATTTAATCGAAGATCGATTAATCGATTTTCTGGAACTGAATCGATTCAAGGAACGATCTGTAAATTCTGAAAATCGCCAACACGATTTTTTCAATTTCTACTAATAATATAAATAAAGTTTTTTTTTTCTTTTTAAATTCATTTAGTTGTAACATTTGAGCTCGCTCAATGGCTGCACAATGCACATTACGTTGTCTTTAAGCCGATGTTCTATGGGCGAAAATTTTCAGCGGAACAGAATGCGCCAACCAATTACAGCCACTCCATATAATAGTATACATTGTGTACATATGCATATGTATATAATAGTAAACGCGATTTCTTATTTAATAACGTTTGAAACGTTAAAACCCTTGATTGACGTTTAATCAAACTAATTAAATCCTTGACATAAAGATTAAAAAATCTTTTTCTATCTTATTCTGGCCACAAACACACACACACACACACAACACAACCAAAAGAGTACTATCTGTTTAATTTCTTTAATTCATATTAAACATTATATGAATTACACTACTTTAGAGGTCTACTTTAGAGTGTAGAAATTTGACAGATAGTATACTTTAATGAGTGGTTCACTCTACATGCATACCGATTCAAATCGATTTTCTGAAATCGCTTCTTTACAAACCGATCTTTTAAGGATCGATTTCTTTCTCCGTGATTCGAATCGACCTTTAAATCGATCTGTTTGAAAAAAAAATCGGCATCCCTAGAGACGACATGCCCGCGGGAATTTCGACACACTTTTCGCAGCTTTTGTGCGCTTCGAGCACACGTCGGTTGTCGCGGATGATCAGCGGAGGCATTGTTGCGTCTATTGCAAGCGCGAGCGTAATGTAGCGTGACGATTTTTCAACGCGGAGTATATCTTGTTAAATTTACAGGCGTTCCCGAATGCGCGGTCAATTTGGGAGAGAAACGCACTCGTGGCACTTCTCGGCCTCGGTTGCTCCGTAACGCGATATATTACCGCGATGTACCGCTGCATTATACAGGAGCGAACTTTTCTATGCCGTGTACTCGCAAAAATATCCGCTGACGAGTCCGAGTGTTATAATCTCGTCATCTATCTTCGATATTCCCTGAAAAAAATCGTCTCTCCCTCGACTCCTCGGGCGCGATAAACGACGGAATTCCCAGAATCGCGTTGCCGAAGATACTGACATTGATAGCGACGCCGATACTTAAAAGCTTCGATATGTAGTTTTACAGCGTTGCATTGCAACAATTCATCGCGATAGCAAGTTGCCGGAGAAAAAGAAAAGAACTGAGGGAAACGGCACTTCTTTTCTCCCTCTTGCTCTTTCTTCTTACAAACAAGCGGAACGCAGGCAGACCCTCTTGTGTGCGATCCTTACGCAATCTTCATTAGCGTGCTCCAAAGCGGAAATGAACAATGGAGCGCGTCGCGTGGTCTTAACGTGCGTCTTTGTTTTTTCTTCCGCGCGAAATGATGTTCCCTCGTGCTGTTCCATCTCGTCGATACTTAACGAACGATATCGAGATTGGCGGGCAGCCGCGGGCGCTGGCATCCTCCCGCACATTGTTGCACTTAATAGAATGTCACTGCATTATCAAGCACTTCCTAATGCATTTTAATGTACATACATATGTGCATATTACGTACGTATGTACGTGTGTGTGTGTGTGTATGCGCAGACTGTAAGCTTCAGCGCGTGTGTCTCGTTTCGAGCCGCTCCGAAAATAAAAATAAACGTGTTACGTAACGTGCGTATTCTCGCAGTGACGCGTGTTAGAGTCATTATGTACTGTCATTACGAAAGTGCACGTATATCAACATTTGCGTTTAAAATAATCTATCGGCGATCAGTATCAACGCACGCGCGCGTTTGAGAGAGAAAGAGAGAGAGAGAGAAGGGGGGAGGCATGGCACACAGCTGATCGCGATGACACGGAGATTGATTTTCCGCCTTTTTGTGTCGTTTGCTTCTTATCGCAGCAATTTATCCGCCACCGATATCAGCGCTGAGTGCATTAGCCATTTTCTATTCGATTCACTCCTCCTCGCGGCGGTGTTGAAAGTACGACACCGGCAAGGAAACAGCGGCACTTCAGCGAGTACTTACTTCGGGAATAATCGTTTTATCTAATAACGCTCGCTTTATCTTTCGAGGTTATTATATTTCTTTGACGATGACGATGACGATAGCACTTATTAACGCTCGTGAGATAATCGCGTTTTGAGCAAAAATGTTTCTCTCTCTGGAGAATGGCGCGTGTCTTTCTCTTTCTCGCCGCAAGCAGTGGCAGTTGTTAATGGCGCGTGTTGTATTTTCAATCATCTGACTGCGTTTCTCTGCGACGCGTACATTTTCGCGAAACGGCGTATTTCTATGCGTCATTTGTCGCAGTTTGTCGTGTAAAACAAAAAGGAAAGGAAAGAATATCGCGCCAGCGTCGGTTTCAGCTTGCGTTATCGGTCGAGGAACACACAGCCGGGGAGTTCCTCGTCAACACCGAGCGTCTCTTATTGATCGTCCACGGTCTCGCGGAAGTTGGCTCGAAAACTTTGTTTCGCAAACGAAATCCGTTCCTGGATAAACGCGCGACTGCGAGATTTTTGCGCTCGCATTCGCGCCCTCGCTCGGCGGTGGGATCTTAAAAGAAAAGGAAAAAAAGTGAAATGGAAAATCCGACACGCAGTAATTACCCCGTGTAGCTTTGAGCCGTGCAGCCATTGCCGCTTCGCGCACACGGCGCGACGGCCGTTCGATGAATTATTCCGCAGATTGAATATTATACGTGGAACGTGTCTCACATGCTCGGTAATTCGATTATTCTCGATTACCGGCAATGGCGCGAAATCATCAACGTATATTTCGCGTCGCGTCGACTTGTGACTCGTGCAGTCCGCAGTCCGTCGCATATGATTATAGACACACATACACACACACACACACACACATTCTGTAGTACAACACGCGATAACGATGGCGTAATTTGCGTTTGCAATTAAAATTCAAACGTGCATATCCATCGTCATTGTCGTCGGTTTTCAAGTCAGAGAGAGAGAGAGAGAGAGAGGGAGAGGGAGAAGAGCGAGGAAGTCGCTTGCGGGGCACTCGGCCGGGACCCGCGAGAAAACGAGGACCTTTCTGAAATCACGACGTGTCCCGGGGCCGAGTGCCGGAGGTGCGTCGCACCTCCACCACGGTGGCACAACTTGAAATCTCCTAGGTTCGTATTACGCGAAAGCGGTCGTATTTAACGCTAAATGTAGTCGTCCGATTTTCAGCCCGAGATAAAGCCGCACGCGATCTCGGCTGCGCGCGCGCAAGACGCGAATAAAGTTCAGCGCTTAAATGGCCAGTGAAGTCTAAATGCGGACTGTGTTCCTCGAGATTACGTGGCTCTTTATCGTCCCAAAAAGTCGCTCACTCCCGACCGAATTGAGATCTTACGCGGAGAGAATTTTTCTCGGGGATATTAGCATTCACGGCATACCTGTTTTTGTCCAGCCGAGACACGCTCGTATTATTCAGAGCACTTGAGGGCAAAGTAAAAATATCAACACCGCGGGACACGTACCTAAAAGATTGGGATACTCTTATTATTCCGGCTTAAATACGCGAAGGTATCGAAACTTTCGACATAAAATATATGTATGTATTCAGTCCACGTGTACATGCATTGAAACTACTCGAATTTCAAAGTCAAATTAATAAAAATACCGGCATTTATGCCCACGTGTCTCGGCGTTGTTATTTTTACCTTAGTGTGGAAAATTGTTTTACATACGGTATACATCTCGTTTCCACGTCGTGAAGATACTTTAAACGATATCCGAAGCAACGATCAGTTGATTCTTGTGACATATAAATGTGTGTGTGTTTCATATAAATATTATATCATGTACGAGTATCATACATCGACATGTTTTTTCGCGACACAAAACGCGTTGCAAGGGAATCCGTGTATTTTTCCCTCCCAAGTACGATAATTTCTCATCGAGGGGTGGGATTTTGCCTCGGATCTGGCGGCACGCAATCGAATGCCATTATTTGCCCACGTCAAAATTCGATACGGACATCGTCGTCATTGTTCACTGATTCAATAAAATCGCTACATCTGCTCGCGAACGCGCCCACGTTGATCTTCCGCGCTAACGTAATCGAATTAGTATGGTTACAATTAGCGTCATCGCGCGAATTAACTGCAGCGCGAATCGCAATTTTACGGCGCGAAAATTCATCACGGATAGACGCGCGCTTTTCACGCAAATTTGCGCGCGTATGGTTTTTAACCTTGAACGAACATTCGGCATTCTGTGGAACGGTAATATCTTGATTAGCGTACAGGGTGTGTCGCACGAAAGTTGCCCGAATTCAAGGCTCGAGATACAGAAATATCGCGTCGCGTCGACTGTAACAAATGTTTGACAAGCGCTCAGAATATGCGAGAGAAAATTTTGTGGAATTCATAACGCATCGATCAATAAGAATAAACTCCCGTGCAGCGGCTCGCGAAAATATCGCACGTCTCATGTTGCTATTTTCGGCTGAATAGACGAAAGATCGCGAGAGAGATCAGTCCGCGTTCATTGAGGTGAAATTTCGCTGCATGAATGCCGCGTATTTGTAAAACACGCATTTTTTGCTACACGAGGCAACACACAAACAAAAGCAGAGATCAAGGAGCATTGTCAGATAAGCAGGTAAACAAAGACGCGGGTCACACAACCGAGTAAAGAGAGATGCACTTTCATGAACGATTCTTTTCGTGGCGCTTCGATATTCGAGAGTTAATATCAGTAACTCGGCGCCGCGATTGTGCAGCGCCGAGTTAATCGTTTATCGTCGATTCCAATATTTCTCGCATATTATTCATTCAAAAGCGATACCCCGAATCTCTTATTGTTTACGGCGTCGCTTGTGTGTGCACGTGGTATTTATATTTGTTTACGCCCGTGCGTGGAAAGATTGAAATAGCGTTTGCGTGAGCAATTTATAGGATACAGTATACAAATATCTCGTCTCGCTAAATATAAATATGAGTTTATTTACGTAATAGCACGATGTTGAATCTAAGGTCACTTATGGAGGCGATTCAAAGTGTCGATTTCGAATCCATATGGAGACTCGAGATTTAAGATTCATCCGCGGCAAGCGGCGGAGAATGCAATAAGATCGAAACCTACACAGAGCGATGCGATTATTCTCGTGATGTTTTACAAGCGTTATATTTGCTACCTCCTTCTCGGATTTTCGCGAAAACCCGATGGTACCTATTTTTTACCGTTCGCGACTGTCGCGCGGAAATTATCGGAGAAAAAAAGAAGACGGAACGGGGCTATTTCGAGCGAGAGATAAGCGCGTCTGTTGTCTCGTATAATAGACATCATATAAGTACGATTGTATTTATATCTAGTGACGAGGGAAAGAGAGAGAGAGAGAGGGGGGGAGAGAGAGAGAGAGAGAGAGAGAGAGAGAGAGAGAGAGAGAGAGAGAGAGAGAGAGAGAGAAGGAGGGAGGGAGGGAGGGAGGGAGATAGAAAGATTCATGTTCCGGAAACGCGGAATTGTCGAGACTGCTCCTCTCCGCGTATATTTCGAGAACAGTCGCGAGAGTGTTGCGGAAATGTATGCCGGGAGAGGATACATTACGAAGCAAGTTTCACAATAAGGTTAATGAGACTTTCTTAAGGCCAATCGCCCGTAGTATATCTCCTCCACCTGTCCCGATAATACTTCGTTGGCCCACTGTTCGTCTGTTTATCCTAGCTCTTTTTTCTCCACGAGGAAGGACAATATCAATTTTCCTCGATCGCGTCTTCCTCTCTCTCTCTCTCTCTCTCTCTCTCTCTCTCCTCTCTCTCTCTCTCTCTCTCTCTCTCTCTCTCTCTCTCTCTTATCGGGCCGTCCTTCGACGAGTGCGAGAGCGAACTTTTATTACGGCGACCTTATTCGGCGAGCGGTATTATTTTAATGGGCTCTCTTTGAATCTCGCGCGCGCAACGAGGCTTCCTTTCGATCCCGTCCATTCCGTCGCGGTTTTGAGACTTTCCGCGAGTCCTCGTGCAATAAAAAAATGTGTGTCAGTGCGCGACACACGAGCGATATCGTATCTGTTGATGAAAGCACATCGCGTTCGGACGCTTTGCGTTACGTTAGCGTTTGTTTGAGCGGTCGCGGCGCGGCGCGGCGGTCGTATTTACGCATTCTCGGATTTGCGAAATATGGCCCGAGACCTGTGCAAGAAACAACAAAAAAGTGGCGATACCGTGCGGGTCGATAAGCGTGCGAGAGCGGTGAAAAAAGAGAAAGAAAATTATTCAACATGCGGCAGAATAATGGAGAGGCAGAGAGAAAGAGAGAGAGAGAGAGAGAGAGAGAGAGAGAGAGAGAGAGAGAGAGAGAGAGAGAGAGAGAGAGAGAGAGAGAGAGAGAGAGAGAAAATCACGCACTCTCGTATTATCTTGCAAGGATACGAATCCGCAAGATCAGGTTTCCATTTCGTCGGGCATTTCAGCCAAAGAGGGGGTAGTGATAATTCGGAAAAAAACGCGTTTACTTTATTATTAATCTATCTTTAGGATGTATTCAAAATAGCACGACTCGTAGAAGGGCAGACGTGCGCCAGAGAGAACAGCGCGCGTACTCGCCGTCACGTATTCACACATACACACACACACATACAAAGAGAACATACATGCATAGTACGTGCACTCGCGCGCACGCTTGACGGTTCTCAACTGCTGCTTCGCGTTTCCTTGCTTCGCGAACGACGCAGTTATGAAACGACCATAAACGTGAGTCGCATTCATTTCGAAAGTGACATACGTCGGTTTCGAAAGACTCGGCAAAATCTACGCGTTTTGCATGCTTCTAGATGGGTGTCGCAAAAATGTATGACATTTCTGAAACACAAGCTCGACTACTTTTGAAATGAGCGTGAACAAAGACACTTGTGAAAATGTCAAACCGTTTCCCACGTCGGCTTGAATTTGGCTAGCTTATATTTCTGCTCTAACTTCGTCCGAAAGTCGAGCTGTGACCTTTTAGCGTCTATTTCGATATTTCTAGAGATGATATTTTTCTCAGAAAAAAGTCGTCGCGAAAAACTTCCGTAACGAAGGGAGAAGTCAAGTTCGGACGAAAGACGCGTCGGTGAATTTGGACTGGAGAGCGGAATTATCGAAGTCCTTTCAATAGATACCAATGACCCGAGATTCGAGCCACAAAAATACAACTCGTCTCCATCGAGCTCTGCCAATTCTATAGAAAATTCAAATTACGATATATCAGCGATAGATCAGCGTTTAAGCGACAGTCGAGGTGATTCAAGCGCCAAGTTATCTCTCGTTACGAATTGAAGTGCCGTCGACATGAGGTCGATAAGTACGAGCGAGCGCGAAAGCGCCAGCATAAATTCTGCTGCCTTCGCATAAATTTCGGATCGGGTTTGTTGCAACGTCGACAATGTCGCCTCGAAGCCTTAGTCACCGAGCTAACTTCAAGGTGTGTGCAATTAGAAAGTCGAATCGATCGAGGGCGGCGCGGAATCGAATTTTCCGAAGACTCTGACGCTAACAGGAGCCGACCTACGGCAGCCGCGCGCGGAGGCAACTTCGGTTGAGAACCACTGACCGCTCGAGCACACACAATAACCACCTGCGCGCGCGCGTACACGCAGCACACACGCGCAGTGGCATCGAGCGGATCAATAATTTTTGATACTCGCGTACGGGACATTCAAAATACGCGCTCACGGCGCATGCAACGTAGTACGATGTCGCGGCATAATCGCGATCGGCGGCGGCGAGGGAAACTCGCAGAAAACGCGCGTTTTCCCGACACGGAGCGCGCAAAGAGGGACAGGGGGAGGGAGGGGGGAGGGAGAGAGAGAGAGAGAGAGAGAGAGAGAGAGAGAGAGAGAGAGAGAGAGAGAGAGATGCGCTCTTCGCTCATGGACGTGCGAAAAGGAGAGAGAGAGGAGCGAGCGAGCGCGCGCGCAGCAGAGTCGCGTCGAATAGCGGCGTTTCGCGTTCCGATGCGCTAGAGATACTCGAGAGCGTCGCGCGCGCGGTCCCGACCGATCCGCCATTTTTAATCGATATAAGCCAGTGCAGAGCTAATACTCGAGTGCAGCTAATACCCGAGGAGAGAGAACACGTCGCTCGGCTCTCTCTGTCTCTCTCTCTCTCTCTCTCTCTCTCTCGCGGCTGTGTTCGCGATTTCGCCACCTAACGGTGCTCTCTTTAAACTGCTCCCAAATGTTCCCAAATGCCCTTTAACTTCGGCAAAAATACACGGCTTGTCTCATCGGGCAAACAGTTAGATTAGATAATAGAGCAGTAAGCGCTGGCAACACGCGCGAGCGCGATGAATATGCATACCGTGCTCGTATTATTTGCCATACTCTCGTATACATATGGATCTCGTAGAAGGTAATTCAATTGAATCGCACATTCGATTCTTTCTTTTTGTTTTTCACTTGGTTCTCTTTAATGACGCGCG
Source organism: Harpegnathos saltator (assembly GCF_003227715.2). Classification (NCBI taxonomy): domain Eukaryota; kingdom Metazoa; phylum Arthropoda; class Insecta; order Hymenoptera; family Formicidae; genus Harpegnathos; species Harpegnathos saltator. The sequence continues at coordinate 614,300 of NW_020230533.1, read as the reverse complement.
CGGATGTCATTGATGTAACCTACGAGAATGTTGAGGTCACACGAGCGATTGTTGTCCTTCGCTCTCTCTCTCTCTCTCTCTCTCTCTCTCTCTCTCTCTCTCTTTTCTCTCTTTTTCTCTCTCTCTCTCTCTCTCTGGAGTTTCGACAACTCACGATGATCATCTCTCGTGGCATGCCGACCAACGGATGTTTGCGGTCTGGCAAAAGTACGTGCCTGTGGTTAAAAAGGTCTTAACAATCCGCGGCCACGTCGTTTCCGATCGCCCGACTAAGCCGATCGACGTACTTAGAACGGTATACATATATATTTATTATTTTCATGTGAACTCAGCTACACTGCGAGCGGCCTTTTCCTCCTCGGGTAATTTAAACATGTCGAGAATGTTTGAACATCTTGAAGATCCGCACACAACTGTTTAAGTTAGAGATAAATTAGATAAAACGTCAAGCGTCTCGCGTAAATAGAAGGCGAGATATCTCTTTTTCTTATACGTGGAAATTTATATATATTTTGGTTTTGTTTTACGGCGCGAACATTTCCAATGCGTTTTCAAGTTTGTGCAACCGGCTCTCGTCTGTTTGTACGCTCTTGCGTATCTCGCGTCTGCGTCGTTGTAGTGGTAAGAATTCGTCTCTACGCTGGTTGCACCACAGCGCGATAACGCGTCGGAGATTATTCTCGGATAGCTTTCCGTCCGCGAGTCGACGAAGTCGCACGGAAATAATGCTTGGCCGCGCGGACGCGGAATTACAGGTGACAGTAATGCTAAATTTGAATGAAGCGCGCGACCTCGCGCGAGATTTTTATGGCGTCCGTCGTCATAACGGATTATTCGCGCGCGATATACGGTGAGAATTGTCTTATTGACGAGAGAGAGAGAGAGAGAGAGAGAGAGAGAGAGAGAGAGAGAGAGAGAGAGAGAGAGAGAGAGAGAGAGAGAGAGAGAGAGAGAGGGAGGAGCGGACAGGGATATAACAGAGTAGGAGGGAGAGCGCGAGGTGGAAGGAGAAGGAAAATGATGACATAGAGAGGGAGAGAGATAGAGAGGGACGGGAAGGGAGGGGTGAAGAGAACGATAGGAGGCAAAGGAGAGAAGGGGAAGAGAGGGGTAAAGAGAGAGAGAGAGGGTGTGAGATTATGATCGGTACCGGCGAGAGATAAAGAGGAGACTGCAGACTTTAATTTCGAGGATAGTTCCGACGAGAGAGAGAGCTTCGGATATGCAACGAAACAATAATTTACGTAACGTCGCATCTTATGATCGGGGATGCTCTCACACGCCTCGCCTCTACTCCGACGCACAGTGTGCTGTTATCGGGATGTAAACGCCTGTTTTCACAGTGGTCATCGATGCGTCAGCCTCGAACAATTCGGCCGTCGTCGCGTCGACGCCGAAGAGCGAAACCGGTATTTTTGGAAAAACCGAAATGCGCGGGAATGTCGAATTTTCTCTCCCGGGGAGCTACCCGGCGACATCTCCCCCTCCCTCCCTGGCCCTGCATCTCCAGTGGTTGTTACGTCCCATAGATTCATACAAAGAGAAGGAAAAATCACAACGCTCGACGGCGCTTTTCGTTCAGTCGTCCTCGCCGAGTCGTCCGGTTGAGAGATCGGCCCTGCGCGCGTCACTCGCTCCTGTCGAGAATTCGAGGACGCGTGCAGTCTCGCAGGCCGACGGAATCGACACGTCGCGATTTTGCGGAAAATTCGCTTCTCCGACGTCGCGCGCGGCTTAGGCGGCGGCGGCGGCGACAGAAACGGCGGAAGAATCAGGGCGCGGGGAGGTGCGGGAGGACACGGAACGGAACGCGGACGAGCGCGTGCATGCGAACGCGCACCGTTGTGAACGTCGCCCCGCCCGCGCGTTGATCGCTCCGATCGCGCGCGCGGCGGTCGTGCCATACACACACACATACACGTACACGCACCACATACACGAGCGGCGACGACACGACGACGAGGGGAGGATGGTCGCTCGCGGGAACGGCCGCGTTCGCTAGCTAAGCGAGCGCGACTACGCTCCGCTATTCCGTTCTAGCGAAATAGCCTCGCGGTGCAGACTGATCCGTTCTTCGCGAGCCCGGGAGCTGAGTGTAAGTCCGCCTCTTTCATCCACACGAGCCGATTTCTCGACATGTGCCGCGCCTCGCGAGAGCACGACCAGTAGTAATATAAGTCGCCCGCGCGGCGATACTTCCCCGGTACGACCCTTTCTTCTCCCTTTTGCCCTTCGTCCCTGCGCGCCTCCACCGCCACCACCACCGCCGCCGCCGCCGCCGCCGCCGCCGCCGCTGCCGCTGCCGCTGCCGCCGCCGCCGCCGCCGCCGACGTAGCCGCCGCCGCCGTCGCAGCAGTCGCCGCAGCCGCCGCTGCTGCTGTCCGTTGTCGCCGAGACGTTTAACTTTCTCGTGGAATTTACGCGGCTACGCCGATGCTGCCGACGCTTGCTCGCGAATGTGTCTCGCGGGGAGGGAGAGGGCAGGGGAGAGTACGCAGAATCCGACATCGACTGCCTCTCAATCGCGCCGAGTGACCCGATGTGTGTGCGCGTGTGATGCTCGGTCCGAGGTACGTTTTTTTCGGCGGATGCTCCTGTCCTCTCTCTCTCTCTCTCTCTCTCTTTTCTTTCCGTTTCCGTGCACTTTCTTTCTCTCTCTCTTCCTCCCCTCTCTTTCTTTCTCTCTCTCTCTCTCTCTCTCTCTCTCTCTCTCTCTGTCTCTCCCCTCCACCTCTCTTTCTCTCTATGCTGTCTGTCTTTCTCAGCTACGATACTGCTCGCGCTGCGTACCTTGCGACCCCTCGCCGTTCGTGAAGTGCGTCGCGCGCTGCTCGCATGACGTTTGCTGCCGTGCTGTCAGAGCGGCCAGAACGGATCGCCTTGCGCGAGCTGGCATTTAAGAACGGCTGGTAAATAATGTCGCGTTGTCAAACGAGCGTCCATCGTGCGATATTTTTCCTTGTTGTCGCCGTCGTCGGGCCGAGTGCGGGTCTCTCGCGCGAACCCAGTAGGAAAGCGGAATGTTGAGCGAGCGGTATTTCGGGCATCGTCGGATAAGCAGGGCCGTGCGTGCGGTAATTACGTCTACGTATTAGGTTAGCGTCCTACTGTGAGTGCTACGAAGTGTGCGAAACCCCCGTATAACACGGGCTCTCCTTAATCCGCGTTTGGTCACTGCTGTGGAGAAGTGTTTAGATTTAACCTTGAACGGCGGATCTTTCACACTCCTCTTTCTCGTTTCGCTACTTCGAGGTGCTGCGATCGATAGGAACAACGAGTCGCAGTCGTAAAGACTACTGTTTTCAAGTGGATCGTGAATTGTGCCGGTTCTAGAATCGTCAACGTAAACGAAAATAACGAGATTGCTATATTTTGAGTTCGATATTTTAGTTTTTTTTTTTTAACATTTAACAGAATATATATTTTATTCATCTTAGAATTTTAGCAATTATTATGAACGTATGAAATGCACATTACGTACTTAATGTACATCTTTCCCACACATAATGATCTTTTGATAGACTTCAAAGATAAATTCTAAATAAAATTTTTCTGCTCTGAAACGTTAAAATGTTTAATGTTTTGATGAATTATACATCATATACTTAACATTGTGAGTAATAAAATTTTATTCTTCATATAATTTTAAGCGTATTTAACGGGAAAACATTTTTTCAAATTTCTTATTGTACAAGATTTTTTTTTTCTACAAATTGTCAAACAGTATGCATTGCAATTTAATGCAGTCTGAGTAGGATATTTTGATATTATGAATATCATAATTGCAGAATTATCCTGATATGGTCCATATTCTTTTAGATCTCCACTGGCATGGAGCTAGGAGCGCACTGATAGCGATAGTTTATGAGGTACTGATGAGGTATTTGATTACTTTGCAGATACAAATTTTTACATAGTTTTTATTCAAATATTCTTACTTACTTAATTTGATCTATTCTAATGGTGTAGCAACTATTTAAAATAGTTGCTACACCATTAGAAATATTGTCCTATTAAAAATTTATATGAGATTTCTCTTTTATCTTTTTCAATTTTCCTTTCAATTATATAATTGCATTAATATGAACAATATTTCTTAATTATTACCATTCTCTTATCAATTTCGGTTTTGATGATTTTGATCACTATTAATAAGTTACTTGGTTACTCTATCAAGTTGTATTTTGCTTAAATTAAATAAAATCAATAAACGTTATAAAATTGACTTAAGTACAATACTAATACATCTACATAGGCTTTTGCCTGCAATGCATTATTAATTATGTGCCTATATATTTCATATATAGATCTTGGTTTCTATGCATTGCCTGCCAAAGAAGAACTGAGCCCAATGTTTCCACACAATTCTAGTTCACATGAGATTTCTACAGAAACAAATGCCTTCGTACAAAATTCCGTGGTAAGCAATTACATGTAAATTTTAGGCATTTAAGATAGTTTTTATATATATATATCACAGCTTACGTCATCATTTACATGAACCCAAAAAGATATTGAATGGATTATGAATTTGTATGAGTTCATAAAATGAATTGTTCACGTTGCAGGATTTCAAAGTATTAATGTTAACATATACACCTACAATATAGATAATATACCTGTAATACAGATATTGCTTGAAATGTAATTAAAGAGATACAATGATGTAATTTAATAATCTATTAGTCTTACATTATTAGTTATACAGTCTACAATATTATTAATTATTAATTATACAATCTACAGTGAACTACATAATTTGTTATCCATACATGTACACACTTATCTGTAGATCTTTTTTTATTTATGTGCAATACTGTTGCAACTTTGCACTATATTATACTGGTTGTATTTGTTTATCTTCATATGCTTTAGAAACACAAGCTTTGTATGAAAACAAACTGGCACTTTTTTAAACTCATTGTGTTTTCTTTTTTGTGTTGCAGGGGTATGTAGTAGTATTAAAGGAAAGCAGTCTGGATGGGGTGGGGGAAGGGGAAGGATTAGAGCACACTTGGTACTGTGATATCGAATCCATAAACAGCAGCACGATGGCAGCACCTATTAGCCATCCCGAAGCTACCGCCGCCAATGACTTTTCAACCGTCCTGCCGAACCAAGCTGGTGAGTAAAATGATGATACAGCTGCGATATTTATAGACATACTAATATTTCTATTTCATTATTACTTTTCACCTGATGCATCTGTTATGTCTATCTTGTTACTTTTAATGTATTAACTCTTTGCGTTGAAATCATGTTTTTTAGACATTATGGTTAGATGTTTGCGAATCGAGCGTGCATGTTGATTATAGACTTGACATCTAATCCTGATATTTTGTAATAATGGAATTCGTAAAAATTTTTGCCAAACCGTGTAAAGTATGTGTAAATTGAATTGCAATACATACTTTTGTTTTTTCAAGTTTAAACTTCTCTGTATAGAGATACGCCCATACACCAATAAAATATTATTGCGCAAGAAGTTGATGCAAACGAGTATATCGTACAAAACTTTTATCCGTCATTTTTTAGAAGCTGTTGTAAAGCTGAATAATATTGTAAGCTCAGCTTTGTTGTATACCTATAAAAAAAAAAAAACTCAGATGCATGGACATATACATGATTAAGCTTTCTATGAATACTGCATTTTTCAAATTACACGAAACATCCTGCATCACATAAACATATTTAGATACAGAGACAAAAATTTTTAAATATGGAGAAATTAAATTAAATAGCTTATCGAGAGATATTTGATAGATATGCAGGAAATTTCGACGTTTAGAGTTCGGTAATTCTGATTTGCAGGTGAGTTGGACTCAACCGGCATAGGTAAGGCCTGCCAGTCAGTGGCGCCAGCAACCACAAAATACCCAACAAATCACCTTCTAATCTGCGATAATAATAATAAAATAAATAATCACAACAATGCAGAACATAATCATCACAAATACAGAAAGCAAAACACACCGGGCTTGCTTGGTCAGCTGGGCAGCTCCGCCAATAACTCTAAGTCTACTTGTAAGACGTTAAGTGATAATAAGACTAGCTTTAGCCATCTAAACTTTAGGGTACTAAGGTATTTAATAAGTGGATATCTGCGCGCTGTAAGGGACAAAAAGTGTCGCATCGTTGGGGTACCTAGCCTAGTTAGGATACCCAAGTCTGATAGTCCCCAACGGTTGTTACGCCTCCCTAACTCTGTCGACAATTACTCCTTACTAGGGTCCTGCCTTGACCTGGGCGACAACAATAAATTTAAGGCTAATTTTAGTTACGTAAATAATAACAACTCCAAGTCTGTGATATTGCTCAGCTCAACCAGTTACAGTAACCATTACCTCCTCTTTAGTGGTGGCTTTGACAAGATAGCTGCTGTTATCCCGGTACTTTGTATTAAAAGGGACGATTCCACCACATCGAATAGAATGAAACTACTAGGTGATAAGTACGCCCTAGTTACCAGTTTTGCTCAGACCTCCAGACTGCTTGCAAACGATAGAATTCTGGATGATAACTCTGACATCCGAGTTTCTCTGAGCCGCCGAATAGTACGACACCTTCTGGAATCGCATTTCGATGGCAACACTCTAGTATCGGTGTCTGTCTATGCTCAGAATTTCGCGATGTACGCCGCCAGTTCTTCCATTACGCTTATCGTTTCCATAAACGAAGTAATTGACCACACTTTGCGATCTTTCCTGAAAAGTCTCACGCTACTGTATGTACAATCTTGTATTTCTCCATTATGTAATGTCACTGTGACCGAGCTGATGCAACACATATGTGTTCCACTATTAATAATATGTAAAAGTAATGATTACAACGTTGGTAATAATAATGAATACTATAATAACGAGAACATTAACGTTGGTAGTATTGAAGAAGAAATTAATATTAGTAATAATAACCAAGATGTTATCGGAGACATTGTTGACATCGCTGTGTGCTACAAGACTAGTGTAATGACTACTAATGTTAGAATCTTAGGGTCTCAAAATGATGGTATTAGTTGTACCGAAGCAACAATATTTACTGTTGGTGCTCTTTTATTTCAGGATAACAATAAGTCTAATAAGCTTCTAAACACTTGTTTTAAGATTAGTAGGTATAGGGGATCGGCTACTGCCGATCGCGAATCTAACTCTACCATTAAGTCTGTATCTAAGTCTACGCTAAGCGATAAGTGTAACGTTAAGTTTGAAACATCTCATACCGCTCGACTTGACGAATCTGACAACAGAAAGCAAGTTAAGTTGACTGTCAACATTCCTATAATGACTACCTGCAAGCCTACGATGACGCTTACATGCCAATCAGCCACCGTCGCATCCCAAACAATTGTTGTACCTGTATCTCGGGCGGAGAGTCGCACGAACGACAAGGAAATGCGATTGGAATATTTCAATATACTCCAAAATGACCAAATATGTATCCAGTATATGTTGCTAAGTCACACAGATGATCTTAAGAATGACTTATGTCATTATGACGCTAAATTTAAAGACGTGCAAAATTATGCTATCGACAAGCTCAAGGCAACATCGAAAGATGACTCGGCTCAGTTGATCTGCAAATATGACCAAGAAGCTCTTAGACACGACCGAGCTCGTAAGAATGACAATGATGATGATGATGATGATGACGATGACGATGACGATGACGATGATGTTGATGATGATAACGTCATCGCAAGCAACAGCAACGAAAATTTCATTGCACCGTCTACATCGCAATGGTCATCCCTTATAATGCGTACGTGCACGCTACTTTCTGCTTGTCGAGCAGCGTGCGAGAATAACGGGAGCAAATGTGAGCTTCAACGGCGCCAACTGAGATCCACTCTGGACGTCCTGTTTCGCAAGTTGTCTTATTTACATCGGAACGTCTACGAGCCTATTGCAAGTTACAAACAACGTTGGGGTATACCGCTGATATTGCACTTGGCAGGAGGTGGGGAGAGTTCTTTGAATACTGGAGGAGCTGCTAACTGGGGATCGACACAAGCCACTACTCCAAATAACAACAACGCAAGCCAAAGTGGATGGGGTAGTACACCAGGGAATCCATCTGGTAGCACTAACGCTCCCAGCAATTGGGGCGGCAACACCGTCAATCGATCTGTTACGGGAAATCCGAATCAAAATCAAAATCAAGGGCCACCTGGTAACCAAAATACACCGGGTAAGTGGTGACTTTTGTAATATTTATCCGAGTCATTTTATTTAACAAGATCTCACAAAGTCGCGCAAAGCCGCATTTAGAAGATACAATTAAACGTTAGTTGCGTTAGTTACCTCGTGTATCTTTTTTTCACTGTAACTTATTTAATCATATACGTCTTTGCCTTGATTAAGTAGGAAATGTGGGTAAAGTAAACAATCCCAATCAGCAATCCAATCAACAATCTGGTCCGCCAACGTCTCAATCAAATAACCCTACCCAAGGAAATCAGAATAATAACCAATGGCCTCAGGGAAAGTCTAATCCAGGTGGTCTCGGGCAAAACCCGTCAGTGCAAAACAACAACAACAGTGGTGTTCAGCAGCAGCAATCCTCAGGTTCAAGTGCAAGTAATAATCAGTCGAACAATCCTACTCAAGGGGCTGTGAGTATCGGAAGCACTTCGGCAAGCAACAATCCATCTACGAAGCAACAACTTGAACAACTCAATACGATGAGGGAGGCACTTTTCAGTCAAGACGGCTGGGGCTGTGTAAGTGAAAAAAATTATGCACACTTGCGATTACACGTAGAATCAAGATCGCGGTAGGTTCGCGATGTAGTAATTGTCACTCGTGTGCTGATAATTGTCGACAGCAACACGTGAACCAAGACACAAATTGGGACGTACCAACATCTCCTGAGCCGTCTATGACAAAAGATGGTGTACCCATCTGGAAGCCGCCGGTGAACAATGGCACCGATCTCTGGGAGGCTAATCTGCGCAACGGGGGACAGCCGCCGCCTCAACAGCAGGCGAAAACTCCGTGGGGCCATACACCCGCGACGAACATTGGCGGCACTTGGGGTGAAGACGACGAGACAGCGGATTCGTCGAACATGTGGACAGGTGCACCGACGCCGTCGCAGCCGAACGCTGCTCAATGGACCGGTGCAGCCGGTAACCAAGCCGGTATGTGGGGAGGTAGGCTAGTGAAGGCTGGAGATGCAAGATTAATGGGCAAAATGTTCTAAATTTCTTCATTTCGACTGACTGAGAGATTCTCTCGATCCTTTCTCTAGCGTTATTGGCTGTGTGTCATGCCTGTTAGCGCACCGCTAACGTATCTTCTTCTATGTGACGATGTTCAGAATCCCAAGCGTATCATTTATTAGTTGCTCTATCAATTCATTTGTAGATCTATAGATGATATCGTAGAAGAAGGTATACTTTTAAATATCTAATTTCTTTTCATGAAGGTTGAACGGCCAGTAAGAACCTCAATTTGAACTTTTATCAGCCACTCCATCTTTATTTTTTATTATCACAGGCAGTGTCGTTTTACTTATATTTTAATTTTTTTTTTCTGTACAAAGATGACACATTTATATATATTTATTAATATTTTTATTAATATTTTTTTAATATTTTTTTATTAATATTTTTCACGCATTCTTTTGTCATATTATTTAGATATTAAATACAAGCTGTATTTGAACACGTTTTAAAAATAATGTAGCTTTGAAGTAGCTACAACCAAGAAAACATTCTTTGAATATTGAGGCGTCCATGTAATCTATAGAATAATATAGAGATCGTTTACAATAAGTGATAGATCAACAGATTGCACCATGTAGTGTTGTATGTACTGAAAGTTTCTCACTTAACCGATTTCGGGTTATTCTGAACAAAGTCCTACATTTTTAGAATTTTTTTTTTTCTAGAACAATACAATTGGCTACAAGTGTATCTCAGAACTTACATCGTATTTGAGCAGTTGAACGTATGCAAGATAATAAATTAGTTAAATTATTATGCTTCCGACAAATTTAGCTGCGACTTATGTTTGGTGTAAGGTCGTGTTGTGCGCCACTGTATGTTACTCTTGCCTGTTAGAATTGAACATGAATACTCCGGCATTCACAGAGCTTTAAGAAAGTGGGGTTATAACTCGAGCGATTTTCATCTGATTTTGCATATGTGCCTTTGCGAACGCTATAAATATCAAGTGATTTTTTTACCGATATTGTGTTTGAGAGAACTTATTCTTCAATACAAAAGTGCGCTTTTTATGTGGAAATGCCCTATGTTAGACGCTTTTCCCTAAAACATATGCACTTAATTACACAGAAATTGTATAATACAGGTGCAATGTTCTCCTTGCTCTTACTACTTCTGTTTTACTCTTCTCTCTTTATTCGCTCTCTAAAAAAAAAATTATAACACGTTACGTATTGAAATTTGAATTGTAAATTGCTATTTTACTATGCATTTGCACAAACAGGTACAGATATAGTTATGAACAACGGTCGCGAGAGTTTAAAAAACTCTTCGATTCGTTATTTGCGTAAAAGAAAATATATTTTTTTATTGTATGATATCCACTCATTGATTCAATCTTAATTGCTTTTTTCGATTTTGTGACTGATGGCTGTGATGCAAAATCAAACTAAATCGATTTATAAGTGATTGCCATTTACGTTCATAATCGTTTGTCGATTTTTTATTAGATACGAATTGTATACGTTTTGCTGTAATAATTGTTATTTTGAGCCTAGCTTGAGCTTAAAATGACATTCGACGATTTGGACGAATGATTGAATTACTTATAAATGGATTTATGATTATCGCGCATGGGCGAAGGGACCGTCTCTACAAATATGATTGATTGTAACAGGATCCAACTGGGGTGATCCTAGAATAGACCATAGAGATCCGCGAGACTTGAGATCTGTTGATCCAAGAGAGATGCGTGATCCTCGGGATCATCGTATGTCTTTGGATCCCAGAGATCATATGCGTGTTATGGATCCTATGGCACGTGATCCGCGAATGACCGACATGCGTGGCGATCCACGTGGGATATCAGGGCGACTGCACGGTGCAAATGCAGATGCGATGTGGAACCAACCGCCAGGTCCACCGCATCATCAGATGGGACATCAACATCCGTCTGGACCACCGGCCAAGATGCTCAATCCTTCGAATATGAATCAATGGGCTGCTCCTCCCCCAAAGGACATTATGCCTGGCAAACCCTCTGGCTGGGAGGAGCCGTCACCACCAACTCAACGGAGGAATGTACCCAATTACGATGACGGTACTAGCCTTTGGGGAAATCCAGCTGCTAATCAACGTGCCTTGCAAACTACCAAGGTATCGCATTGGAAGGATATTCCCGCACCTAACTTGGCTCGTGGAGGTATGTATATGTCTGAAAGTAAGTTAGCATCACGATAATTTTAATACTCGTGGTAAAAAATATTTTTTTTTATTTTCGCGGGTTGAAGTAAAATGCAAGACTTGCAAGCTTTTTATCCCAGGAAACCAGCACACCAGCATTTGCCTTTTATTCAACCAGACGTAGACGCAATAATGACGCGAATTTATGCATTCTTCGCAGGTATGCAATGTCCGCCGGGAATGCCTCAGAACAGGATGCCAGGGCAACCTGGAATGAAACCTGACGTAGGCGGACCCATGTGGGGTCATCCAGGTGCCCCTAGTGGACGCAACGGAACTTGGACAGACGCTCCACACGACACCGCTTCTTGGGATGATCCGAAGACTCCGGCAACGTGGAACGAGCCTCAGCTAAATCCAGCAGCCTGGGGTGCTCCTACTGCGCACAAACCAAAGCCTATGGGACCCACCGGTAGCTGGGGTGACTCCGATATGGACCCGACTCCTAGCTGGGCGCATACTGCGAAACCTACACTGACGAAGGAGGTGATCTGGAGTAGTCGCGAGTTCCGTTATCTTTGTGACTTAGGATTCAAGGTATGTGTGCGGGATTCCAAGTGTTTGTCTGTTTCGTACTCATTTGGTCGTAAAACTCATGTATCAATATTTTGTCGTTTCAGAAAGAGGATGTGGAACTAGCACTGAGGAACCGAGAGATGAATCGAGAGGAGGCATTGGAACTTCTCAATCAGATACGTCCTGTTGATCAATGGAGACGTCACGACACGCATTCGGGCTATGATCCGACGCATCAAGCAACTACTGCGCCAGCTTATCCTCGATTTAATCACGTAGCACAGCAGATGTCATTCCCTCCGGTAAGTTTGATCAACGCAATTGAAAAAAACATACGCTCATAAGTACGTACAGATACAGAGTTTAGAGCTTAGCTTTGCTGAGAAGTGATTGTGCAACATGGAGCAATGTTCTGAGGTGAACAATATCTTCGTATATGTTTTCGTCGAAACGACGTTGATGTTGAGAGTTTGACAAAACGAGAGACAAAACTTTTGATCAAACACACGCGCGCTGTGAAATTTGCTTAACAAACTTTGAGGTTGAGCGAGTATACCGAGTTTTAGCGTGAGCGTTTTATATGAATTAACATCTAATCCGATGAATTTAACAACTGCTATATACGATATAGGTGCGGTGCGAATAAAAAAAAATTACTAACGGTTTTCTGTGTGTACGCACTTTTCTTTGATCTGCAAGTGGATTCATAAGTTTCTTGAATACTCTTACACAGATCAAAAGTACGGGAATATTCAAACAAATATATCTATATGTGTGTGTTTGTGTGTTTGTGTATATGTGTCTGTGCGCGTGTGTGGTATGTTTATATAATACTTCTGATGAATACGAAAGTGACAAGAGAGAGAGAGAGAGATTCAAACTCTTGCTCATATAATTGATATTTGAAGAGGAAGGATGTTTCATTCGTAATAGGGAATATATCTGTTGAAGTCTACACATATATATATCTTCGACTTATATTATAAACTCAGCAGAATGTACGTATTATGTTAGAGCGGGTGGAAGAAAGGGCGCAAGGTAGGATGGGTACACGCTATTTGTATTCGATACAGGGCGGAGGAGTGCCCAGCGGGGCAACCAGTGGGGGTGTGGGTGGTTCTGTGACCAGTGCTAGTCTTCTCAAACTTCAGCAACAGCAACAGCAGCAGACAGCTGTTCCGCTACAACAACAACAACCAAGTACCAATGCGCCACAACCCCCTTTCAACCAGGTGAACTGTCAAGCACACGCTTGAAAATGTTCAATGTATTTTTATCATTTGTATCTAGTTCTTTATTATGAGAGCAGAGTAATTAAATCGATAGTTATATATACGAAATATAAGGCACTGTTGCACATCTTGATAAAGTTGCAACGCAAGGATATGACAAATCGAACAGCTCAAGATGTTTTATCTGTTTATGTCGAACAGAGTTATCAGTTTATGTTAAAAAAAGATCTGATAAATAGACTTTTATAATAGTTTATCAAGTTTGTTTTTCTTTTCTTTTCTTTTTTTTTTTTTTTTTAATATGAAATAACACGTGATATTTCTTAAATTGCTTGGAGATTTGTGTTCAAATTTATGACAAAATTATATATATATATATATTATATTTTTCAAAGTTTCACCTAAATCAGGAAGGTTGATAAACGTTTCTTAATTTATACGGTGACATATAAAGAGTAATATCGCGATAAAAGATTCGATTATTTATGCCAAATATTTGTAAGGTATTACAAGCTACTGATATCAATTTGATAGCAAGGCTATATTTGATAATCTGTTGGTATATGTCTAGCACAGTCTGTTTTTTGAGTGCATGAATTTGTGTTGAATTTGAGCAGTACATTGTTTTGCATGTTAACCGCTATTTTCTCTATTAATGACATATTACTGACTACTGGAAACTAAAGAATGTTTCAAATTAAAGTTATGTTGCCTCCAAGTCCTATGATAGTTCTTATATGTGGAAAATATTATGAGGCTATATGCAGGATATCTTACTCCATCATAATATTCCATCAATTTTAAAGAAATTATTTAAAGAATTTTAAAGAAATAGATTATTTTTGTTAAGGAATAAATCATCCTGTTCCCCTTACTCCCAACACAAGTTGACACTAATGAACATTACGATGCATTTAATTTCCAGGCGTCTCGCGCATCACAGAATCAGCCAAGTACGCAGCAATTGCGTATGCTCGTGCAACAGATTCAACTGGCTGTTCACGAAGGATATCTGAATCATCAGATTTTGAATCAACCACTGGCGCCCCAAACTCTGATGTTACTGAATCAACTTTTGCAACAGATCAAGGTCTTGCAACAGTTGCATCAACAGCACACGGTGCAAAGTACCATGAAGGGCAACAATCAGTCAGTTCTGCAGATCAGCGTTCAGATTACAAAGACGAAGCAGCAGATCACGAATTTGCAGAATCAAATCGCGGTGCAACAAGCAACATACATGAAGCAACAACAGCAGCATCCGGCGCCTCCATCTCAGGCGTCAGAATATTACAAATCTTCTGTGCACGATCCTATGTCAGCTCTGCAGAACAGTTTCAGCGACTTGACGATGAACAAGGAGGCACCAGTGGTATGTGTTAAATTTATATATATATATATTTTTTTTTATGTTACAAATATTATTTCATGGATATATTTATTTAGCTCAACATATTCTGTAAGAATTTTTAGCGTATAGCGTTTTTTGCTTCTGACGTTATTAATCAAGATAGCCGTGGCGAGGAAACAGGGATCTTAAAAAATTACTTGTACATGCACATGATGTCTCGATATAGCAATGATCTATATCTGTGTATATTATTTCTGTAGAGTCAACAGCAGTCCAGATTAAACCAGTGGAAATTGCCATCGCTCGATAAAGATGGCGATCTAGTATCGAATGAATTCTCCCGTGCTCCTGGAACTACGAGCAAACCACCCACAACACCCGGTGGCTTGACTCAGTCACACAGCAGTCCGAATATGAATCCTTTGTTAGGCCAAAGTGATGGCACGTGGTCTTCGCGGCTCGGCGACAGTGGTTGGCCCGATCCAAGTAACAGCGATTCGACTGACGGAAAGGATTGGCAACCGGGTGGTGCCGCATTCACAGACCTCGTGCCAGAATTCGAACCGGGGAAGCCATGGAAGGTAATCCATTTCCAGTACTGTCAATCGTTACTTAACCTTTTAAGAACCTTTTGTATTCGCATGGAGAAGTTCAGATGCTCCACAACATTCCTGCTCAATTTTTCTCGCGATATATAAAATTGTACAAAAAAAAATTTTCAACCGCGATACGCCAAGTTCTGTAAAGGTAACTAACGAGTTAGCATCTAAGGTATGTTCGGATCCACCTATATTTAATTTTATTTTAGGGTACCCAGATGAAAAGCATCGAGGATGATCCTAGCATCACTCCCGGTTCTGTCGTACGTTCGCCGTTGTCTTTGGCTACTATCAAGGATCCGGACGCGATCTTTTCGTCAAGCAGTAAGACCTCACCGCCACCGCAAACCAGCAATCCAGACACATCTATCCCGAGTCTAAGCAACTCCACATGGACGTTCAATCCACCGGCCACTACACCGAGTGCATTTACCAGGTATCATTCTAAACCTACGTAGACTATTATTGCGAGAGAACGTGCACCACTTTTACTCCAGGACATGCAATTAGAAGGCTCGACTTTTTGCAGCAGCTCTAAGAATACGTGGGGAGAGTCCGCCCCGCCACCTACTGCTGTGACTTCGGAACTTTGGGGTGCACCGATGAGTAAAGCACGCGGTCCACCTCCAGGCTTAGGTAGCAAAGGGGCTACGAACACGAGCAATGGGTGGGCTGGACTGGGTAGTGTCAGTAGATCCTCCAGTTCATGGGGTCTGCAATCTTCCACGGTCAGCAATTCCGGTTGGATGTCTACTTGGCTCTTGCTGAAGAACCTAACACCGCAAATCGACGGCTCGACTTTGAAGACGTTGTGCGCGCAGCATGGGCCGGTTCAAGACTTCCGTTTATACCAGAATCACGGAATCGCGTTGACGAAATATTCCACTCGCGACGAAGCAATCAAGGTAAGCGAAATCGACTCTCGGGTCCTCTTAAGCTTCTCGCTTCTTGCGAGAAGAACTTGGCTCTTAAATTCCGACAGCTGGAGACGCATGAGTCGCATGGGATATTCTCGATTTTCTTTTTTACAGGCACAAGGCGCCCTAAACAATTGCGTCCTGGGTAACACAACGATATTTGCCGAATCGCCAGCAGAGAGTGAAGTGCACACTATTCTGCAGCAGCTCGGCCATGGCGGACAGCAACAGGCCGGCGGTTCTGGCGGTGCTGGATGGGGCCTTAGACCAACTAACAAAGCCGGCCCACCGCCCGACACTTGGGGTGGTAGCTCCAGCCAGCTCTGGGGTGTCCCGCCCACCAGCAATTCCTTGTGGAGTAACGCGGGAATAGACAACAGCGACCAGCAACGAGCAACTCCTAGTTCTCTCAACTCGTATTTACCCGGAGATCTTCTGGGAGGTGAGTCGATGTAGAGAGCGAGAGGCCATCCGCCCGAAATCTCGTCAAATAGGTGAAAAAAAAGAAATCTACTTGTTTGTGACGTAAGCCCAAAGATGCAGCTCGGCTGACGCAAACTTCGTGATCAAATATGTATTATTCCCCTCCCAATCCCCCCAATCTGCCGCTTATTCCTCTGAGACACAAAGTGCATAAGATGTATATGCGAGTATTATTGATTCGCTTTGAGTCTTTGGATATGGCCGATACAAAGTGTATCTGCCTATATATATCTAGCGTCGTCGATAGTGAGCGTGTGCGAGAGAGCAAGAGGATAAGGGCAGAAGGATGAGGGAGGGAAAGAGTGACAGAAAGGGTGTGAAAGAGAGAGAAAGCAAAGAGACGGACGAGGTCTTCACGAAACGTCAATTATATTGCTAGGAAATGCAATTATTATAACGAGTTACTTAACAAAGAAAAAAAATTACTACCCTCGTATCCGCCTTGAGTAGAACACGCGTAAGCAAAAATCGCAGTGGTGTACAGCCAAATCGTGCGATAGATATCTAATTTTACATGACAAGTCACACGTTTACACGCATACACGTATGTAAAACACACATACATACATACACACACACACACACACAAACGCGCGCTCACGCACACACACACATACACACACACACGTATACGTGCAACATGTGCATACACGCAACGGACAAACTCGTAGAGGGGAAAAAAAAGAAAAAAAAAGAAAAAGAAAAAACAGCGGCACTTGCGAGTACGAATTTTGCGGTCGCGTCATTACTGCGAGGAGACTTGTGGATTGCGGAAGATCAAGTTGGACCAATTGCAAGAGGTCTCTTCGTCACATTGGTGCGTATACTGCGTGCGATCTGCCACGATATGTAACGACGACTGGCGTTCTCGTCGTTTCAAGCCAATCTAGTAAGCATGTATTTCTAATCTGAAGATTAATGTAGAGAGGACAAAAAAACGAAGAAAAAAAAAGAGAGGAAGAAAGAAGAGGACTCTATCCACGCTCTCTGCCGTTTCGCTGTGAAGGGAGGGCGCCTTTCAATGAAGATTTATCGGCCGAGGGTCTCTGATCAGGTCAAAGAGTGTTCCATTTTTGCTGGACAGTTCCGAAGACTGCAGCGAGTATCAAATGTAGACTGTATCAATCTAATCAAAAGAAAGAAACCTTAAAAACAAGCATTGACGTCGCTGCCTGGTGTTCTGCCCGTGGCATCACCCCCCCCCCCCCCCCACCGCACTCTCTGGATCCCCGACATGGAAGAAAATGAGTAATGCAGGGATATCAGATCAACTGGGCAACGACGCAACGATACCAAATGTTATCGCAATAACGTAAATTTTATTCTATATTAAATCTAGATGCCACCTGTCGTGCCAATGTCCAGTGTGTCTCTTTACCATTTATTAACGTAGAGTTTAAATGAAGAAGAGGAAGGAGGAGGAAAAAGGGAGAGGATGGAGAAAAAGAAGATAAATAAGAGAAGAGAATGAGAGAATACGAGAAGAAAACAGATCGGCGAGATGAGATTTCATGGACGAAGCGTTGAGAAATACCGAGAGAAAGAGAGAGTGAGAGAGAGAGAGAGAGAGAGAGAGAGAGAGAGAGAGAGAAAGAGAGGAGTGTGTTGATGAAACAGGGCGAAGAACTGGCTGAAAATCG
The DNA here is from genome assembly GCF_003227715.2 of Harpegnathos saltator. Lineage (NCBI taxonomy): Eukaryota > Metazoa > Arthropoda > Insecta > Hymenoptera > Formicidae > Harpegnathos > Harpegnathos saltator. The sequence continues at coordinate 596,152 of NW_020230533.1, read as the reverse complement.
GGTTCACACATTAAAGTAAACACAATGAATACCACGTACTAATTGCTGGTATTAGCATATTACGCTTCTCGTTAGTGATGTTCGAACGAGGAATCACAATGGTCCACGTAAGATCGTAACGCGAGTAATGGCGGTGTTACGAATGGCATTTATTGTCGGCACATGGAGTCGAGCGGAGCTCGGTCTCTCTAGGGTGAATTTAAATTAGTTTTTCTCTCAACGTCAAAGGTACCTGAACGGACTGATAACCAAACGACGAACAAGCGAATCGTTATTTACTCATGCACAACAATTTCCTTTTTACTTTCCGCTTCTCCGTGTCAGCGGAGTGTCGGGGAAACGTTTCGCGAATCAATCACTGGCGCAACCGCGAACGACGTGAAAGAGACGGCTTTTACCCTCCATGAGAGTATCTCGGGGAGAAAAAGCGAGAAGAGCAAGAGAGATATATAGATATAGAGATATATATCCGATATATATACATGTGAAGACAAAATAGAGGGAAAGAAACAATCATACACATATACACACACACACACACATACACACACACATACACAAGACGAGCTGTTAACGAGAGTACAGCGACGCGCGCAATAAGTGAATAATATAAGTGAAATAACTACATGTAACACATACAATACAGACACGCTGTTCAACATACACGTTTGCCACGCATGACTGACCGCATGCTTGCAAATGTCCACCACGTCAAGCTAAGGAAACGTACATAGTAGCATTGGTCGACAATGATTCCGCCGCTTCCATGCGATCGGTCGATCCTCGCGGATGCCGGACCATTATACCTTTTGGCGTACCAATAAATCAAAACCATTGGGAACTTTTTATATCTTTTGCCTTCCAAGAGAGAGAGATCGCTTCGCTAGGAGAACATCATATATCATCATATAAAAGGGCCACGTTTTTCGCGAACCACATACTATGGAAAATGATGAACCGGTGCTACCGGTTGACGCGCGAGCGGCACGATAGTATCCGCGCGGTTCCGCCGGTCACGTCGCCTGGACTCTGTCGGCCAGTGTTGTTACGTAATGCTTAATTTTAATATTTTCGTAAGGGAGCATAATTTTAGATATTCATAATTAAATGTCGCTAATTAGTTGGAGGTAGTCAAAAGGAAAGGCTAAAGAGTACGACGATACGATTATGACGACTATTACGAGCTCGCCAGTTGCGAAACAAAAAGAAAAAAGTAAAAAGAAAAAAAAAGAAGATGGAGGAGGAGGAGAAGGAGGAAGAGGAGGAAGAAAAGTAGTGGAAGCGCTGCTTATACAAGAACCGTTCTGTACATAAACGTATCACACCCAACGGCGAGTGGCTGTCGCGTCCGATCGGGAAGATGAATCTTCTGTGTTCCGAAGTGAAGCAAGTAGGAGGGCGAAAGTGAGTGTGAGAGAGTCAAAGAGTAGACGGTAAGAATTGCGAAAGTAAGGTATAAATGTGATTCCTCAAATCTTATTGCGATCTCACGGTCTATATATCATGCCCTTTCTTTTAATCATGTTGACGTGTATAAAGACAAGTAAGTGGAATAAATTTCAGAGGGCTGTCTTCTGTTATTGCAATTGTTTAGGATTAGGATTATATGACAAATCTCCGAGAGAGGAGATGCGCGGATAGAATGAAAGTCTTTTACGCATTTTAAGCGCAAAAATCGACTCTCGGCAGTCGCGACAGCCCGCTTCCGATGTGGTGCGATATACGCATAAATATCTCTATATATTACTATATTATATACATACACACAAACAGCGTACCTATGCATATATATACATGTGTATGTATATGTCTTTGTATGACAACGCATCCTTGTTTTACTTAACAAAGTATAGAAAATCGGTGTGTGCGAAAAAAATACAGCGAGAGGGAAAGAGGGAGAGAGAGAGAGAGAGAGAGAGAGGGGAAGAGGTGACGAGACGTTATAGGACATATTAACTATAAGATTAACTATGCTATGCTGATAACGATGAAACAACGTTGAGTAATTTATGAGTAACCTCTATTCCTGGAGAAATAATTACTTTTAACTCTAGCGCTTTAAATCACATTTACTTTATACTGTTTACTTTAAAGATATCAAGTGGTGTAATTCGCGTATTAAGAGAGCGGATTGAAGACGATTCTGATATGTAGATTTTAAGATAGATCTTAAGTGTCTGAAAACTTAAATGTATTCGTCAATGGTGTAAGAGAGAGAAAGAGAGTGAGAGAGAGAGAGGGGGGGGGAAGGTGAGCGAGGATGCAGAATAGATTGGTAGGGGGAGCGAATGTGACAGGATGCGAGAGAGAGACTGTTGTAAGTGTAAGTGAGAGAGGAAGAGAGAAAAGACGGATGAGACACGTGAGGGGGAGGAAGCGAATGTTGAAGCACGAGCTAGAATAGAGTACGAATGTGAGAGGAGGTGTCGCGCTTGCTCTGGCAAAACGGGGGGCGGCATTTGTGCAGACAGAAATGTGATTCAATCGGTTGAGATTCGTCGAGATACGGTCCTGGTTGGTAGACTTGCTTAATTATGACGGTAATTTTCTCGATTGCCTCGGTGAACATTTTAAGGGCGACAACGTGGTCTCTAATTTATATACGGGGGAGGGGAGGGAGGATAGGAGAATCGGGCGGTTGAATAATACTTATTGAACGAATCAAAGGAATAAACTTATCTCGTACTAAGAGGAGATATTTGTTGTGATAATAATATGAATTTAGTAACATTGATAACTTAGGTGTTTAGGCGACTCTTACCACATCTTTTATGAATAACCATATTAATACCGTCGTTTAATGAATAAACTTTAAGTACGTATAAGTAATAATAATGATAAAAGTAAAGTAAAATAATAATATAATGATATAATAATAATAATAATAATAATAATAATCGCTATATAATAATGATTATATCGGAAGAGAGAGATGGTGGGGAGGTAGCGTGTAAACTTTGAGGAAAAAAACGACGTACAGTTTTATATTAGAGGTATATATATAAGAGCACTCGGCAGACGTAATGTGCGTGCGTGAAGCTTGTGCGTATATATGGCATATATATTTGATTAAAGTATAATCGATCGAACGTCACGATAGCTACACGAAACATGCGCACGGTATCGGTGCCGCGTGCGAAGGGTAATGCACATTAACACACACACACACAGGACACATACATACATCGTATACATACATATATACATGCAGTGCAGAATAAGGGCGGATAAGGGAGTTACTACTACTAATGCAGATAAGGGAACTATATAATTTTTAAACGATAACAGTTTAACGACCGACGTGCAGCCTACCGCTTAATTGTAATCTAACGCATTAACGACAAGTTAACTTTAGTCCTTCTAACTCGTTGCCTTTTATTGTTTGACACACGACACACAATATACAAATCATACGTAAACGAACATGCACACAAACATAAATAATACCATATAATCGCGAGACATAAATTCGATGAAAATGGACTGACTAGCGGACGTAAGATAAATAACTAAATTCGTTGATGATCGCGATAGCATACACGTACACATCTTACAAAAGTTTGGTACAAAACAGTTGTTTTATCAGCGATTAATAGCAGCTGGGAAAATGAAAAAAAAAAAGAAGAAAGAAGTAGGAAAGTGACGAGAGACACGGGAGAGAGAGAGAGAAACACAAATTGATGTGGGTGGGGAGGGGCGGCTATGTAATGCTTGGAACCTTATCGAGCGTCTCTCTCTCTTGTATCGCCCGATGTAATGTATAAGTGCGAGAATCGCACACATGAGTTTTGCGCCTTTTTGTCATACCTTTTAATTTGTGCACACAGCGTGGAAACATTTCCTTTTATGATGTTGATTAATTCTTTACGATGATTTCTTGTCACTGTATTAGGTAGAATATATTTATATCATCAATATATTTATATTAGATATTAACGGCGGATTGATATACATATATATATATATATATATATATACACACACACACACACATACGTATATATGTGTATATATATATATATAGTTGGATGACAAATATAACAATATACAGGGTGTGTCTGTACCCACCAAATGTCCTAGAGAATTAAAAAGCGACGTTCCTCTGCAAACGTCGTGGCATCAAAATGACGGGAGCTCCGCTGACGTATCTTGATTGTACCTCAGGCGTGTATCGATTTTAACAATGTACATAGCGGATATAAATTTCCGGGACGTTAGACGTTCACAAAGACGATAAAATATTTAATGATTGGACAAGCGTGTTTACTATCGGGAATTGGAAGCTCGCGACACACACGACGATGGGACTTCCTCTTGTTAATAAAGAGAGGCCTGTCGCTCTCGCAGGACATCCGGTTTGGATCAGAGACACTTGGTATAGCGGGAACGTTGGTGGGATGGCAGCGCGCGCGCCTTTCAATCCGTATCCGTATCGCTCACCTCACCGAGACACGACACTCCTGTCCCCGCGCGGTAAAAAGAGGATCGAGAGAGAGAGAGAGAGAGAGAGAGAGAGAGAGAGAGAGAGAGAGAGAGAGAGAGAGAGAGAGAGAGAGAGAGAGAGGAGACGCGTTGCGGACGAGACTCGTCGTCGCGCGATTCGCGCGCTGCTCCGATCGGAAAAAGGAGCGAGAAGGAAAACTCCTCGAGAGAGTTCGGCATGTTCCTTCCGTGAAGTATCATCTCGCGACAATCGAGCGCCAGCGCGTCTCGAGGTCATCCTCCCCCCCTCCCCCCCGTGGGAGCGACAACTCGGCAACGTCCGAACACCTGACGCTCGTCCCGTGTGTGTCGTTCATAACCGGCGACTAGTACAAACACAAATGATTCTACACGTCAGTATTTTCCACACCGCGCGCACGTGCAATATAACACACATTTCCCGAACGCTTCCGCGGAGCTCCGCCGATCGATGCGTCGGATCGCGATCGTCGTACTGCCATTGCACCACCGTTGCGCACACCGCGATACTCGCACGAAGGACAATATTCACTTGCGTTGGTTTGCGTGTGTCTCCCCCCTTTAGCGCGTCTTTGTTGTTCTCCTTTTCGAGTTTCCTTTACGCCTAATTTCCTCGCGCAAAAGAGCCGCGCGCGCTCATCGCGCGCTCCCGATATTCCCGCGGATTCTCTCGCAGAGAGCTCGAGACTTGCGATGGCGGGCGGGCGGGCGGGCGGGCGTGTGTGTTGTCGTTTCCATGTGATTTTCAAGTAGATCGCCGCTACGAGGGATCAATGTCGTACGAGACGCGTAAATTAGACAAAGCCAGTATTTCCTTCCACGTGACAACAATGGCCTCGCCTGCGCGACGCGAGATCGCGAGATCCGCGCCGCCTCGCTCGCCAATTTTCCACACGGCTGTCACCTCTCCGCCCGAGGTACACACTCCGCGAAAAGAGACGAGAAAGAAAGAGAGAGAGAGAGAGAGAGAGAGAGAGAGAGAGAGAAAGAGAAGAAAAGAGAAAAAAAGAAGCGAACGTATATTTAGTCCTCAACGTCCGAGAGAGAGAGAGAGACGTCTCTCGGACGAGACGTCTCTCTCTCTCTCTCTTTCTTTCTCTCTCGATTTGAGTCACGGTATCCTCGTGATTGACCGTACGCGATACTCCGTGATTAGCTTGCGGCAGCGTATGCATCGTTGCGCTTACGTAACGTAAAGGAGAGACCTCTACGTATTGCGATATAGGCAGGTCGTGCATCGATTCACGAGGAGGATCGCAATTGCGGTCCAGGATGACGGCCAGTTGCGACCGGTCCGTCCCCTTCGTGCGAAAGACTCCGATGACCCCGGTGTCGCATTGCCCGAGCGTCGGAGGCCGAGGTTGTGTCCAAAGCGCCGCGAATTGCACGTGAAATTATCGAGTTAGACCTGGGGACGTTACGGTCGACGGTTGCGCGCGTCAGCGGGCGAGGTCGAACGGTTTCGACGGTTCGTCCGGCTCGAATCGCGAGGCGAATCCTCTCGCGACTCGCGAACGTGTTTAATCATTGTGATGTGAACAAGTGCGATTTTAATATTTCGACAAGATCGTAGCCGCGAAGTGTGAAATTGCGAGGGAGGCCGGGAGGGGGTGAGGAGAAATCACACTCGCGCGCCCCGCGATAATCGTCCTGCGACCTGGGGTGGCGTCCTCGTCGAGTCTGTGCGCGATCGGTCTCGCGAGTCGTCTGGAAATTATCCGTGGAAACTTCCTCCAGGATGATACCAGCTCGGATTCGTGCTGCTGCTGCTGCTGCTGGCTAATCGCGCACATCGACGTGAGCGACATGCTTTATACCGACTCGCCGGGTCGACGTCGATCGTTACTTTAGTCAACGTTCTCTCGGCCGGATATTATTGTTACGCTGCATCTCTGTGTGTCGTGTATTTCAATATGATCGAGTCATTAATTTAGTACCGTGTATGTATTTGCTTAACAATTCATACGCATACATGTATGCTTATGTATGTTTGCACGCGCACAATGTGTACACAGTTCTCGGAAAATTTTGGGGATTTATTGCGTCTACAATATTGCGGTTTCGTCTCGTAAATGTTGTACTACAATAACCGAACTAAATTGTAAAATATAATTATGTATATATTTAATATTTTAGATCGATGTAAATCGAGTTGGTTGATGTAAAACGAATTTCGTGAATGAATGAATTCAAACGACATCAATCAAATCAATATAAATTGCGCATTATATGCCGACATAATTGTATGATACATTTTATTTAGGAGGGGGACGGAGAATGTCTCTCTCGGGAGTTTCTTTTCTTTCCGTGTTCCCTCGACATTTTTCGAAAACAGTGTACGTGTGCGGAGAAAGCGCCTATGCATCCCGTGCTTCAACTCGACAGCGCGTGATTTGGAATTCGTCTTGCTCAAATGATACGAAAAAAAATTGTACGAAATTAACAGGCGGCTTCTCAAAGTCGTCTTTGGGAGGGGGAAGCAGAGCGCGTTATCGCGTTGCTTCGAAAAGGTTCGGATTAATTTCTGACTCCGTGTGAACCGTGTCGGTTCTCTGATAACCGACTCTCGGACGCAAACGACGAATCCATACCTCGTGGGAATTTCGCCGGAAATCGCTGAAGGGCTCAAAACGGGAAACCGATACGCGCCGCCGGATAATTTTTCAAAATGTGAGAAACGCAGCTGGACAGATTTCCTCGCGCTCGCCGGGAGGTTCCCGAATGCTAGCAATACTATCAGTACAATCCCGAAACAATCTATGCAGGTGGTTGATTTCGAGGACGAGTGCGTGTTGAGTTCTCGGGAGTTCTCCGCGTCGCTTCTCGCATCGGAAATCTCGGCAGGAAAAAGGAAGAAAACGGAAAAAAAAATAATAATCCAAGATTATTCTGCTCTTCCCGCTGCGGATCGATTTTCGGTTACTGGACAACAGTATTATATGCTTGGAACACATATATACGTATACACACACACACACACACACACACACGCTGGAGATTAACTCGTGTCGATCGTAACCAGCAGTCATACTCGGGGTATTAAATCTTCACATTTTTGGATCGTCTAGTCTTCTTATGCTTCTTATCATACTTACTTATGATACCTTTATTCGAAACAGAGCTTTTTTCACATCGCTGGGTATTATTTTTAAATGTAAATTTCTCTATATATGAATCTACGATTCGACTTTATCTCTTATGCGCGTAACCGACATGCCGTCGAAGTACTTATTAGGGAAAAGAGGAAGAGAGAGAGAGAGAGAGGGGGGGGGGAGAAAAGGAAGAACTACTAAGCCCGAAAAATGAATACAGAACAAGATGAGGAGGGAGAACTCACTAAAATAGTCGTCCGGACCTCGCGCGAATAGGTTACTCTAATTAAATTAAGCGATTACGAGTGGCCCGCAGTGGCGATAAAAAGGCGAATAAATCATGCGTATTGCGCACGCGAACAATTGGAATAATATTCGGAGGTCGAGCACTCGAGGCGACGGGGTGTAGTATTCGTTGGAAGCGTGGACGGGGTGTCGTTCCCCAAGGGGGAACAAACGCCTGCTTAAAATTATCTGATAGCGATTAATGCCGACAGTCATTTGGGTGCGAGCCTCTGCGGAGGAGGGGGGTCGTTGAAAGCTCGCTTTTCGAGACGATCGATAATTCGCGACGGTATTCGGGACGGGATTCCAATTGTAATTTCACGCGTACTGATATTATGTGCATCCGTTATTACTGCGTCTATGTGTGATATGCCGATCGTGTTATACTTTATTATATTTACGTCGCATAATTTTATGTGTGTACAACCAAGGACATATTTTCATGTTTATAAAATGTTTTTTTGTGAAAATAAAATTCTTCATCCCAAATTCAATATCGTAAATTGTGGATCGTCCGAGGAGGCGAGGCTCAAGAGCGAGGAGAGAGGATTATAAGGAGACAACATGCGTGTAATAATTGTAAACATATGCTCACTTTAATGTTAAGCTATATTTACACCGGTACACACTCTCGCTGTGGTGATGTTAAATTGTAATTTCATTTCGTAGAGCCTTTATATATCGACCGAGGTTAATTAATGTTGTAGCGACTTTAATGACTATTGTTTTAAATGTGCATATTTATGTCGTTACTTTAACGAAAAGAAAAAAAAAAGAAACAAAATACATGTACTAAGTTATACACGTTATTGTAAATCTTACATATTTATCGATCTTTTGTCTTTTGTCTTTTTTTTTTCCTTTTTTTTCTGTTTTTTATTCGCTTTCCGATCGTTGATAGTCTTCTATGGAGATATTATTAGGCTAAAAGTAGTCTTACATATCGGTTCGTCAAGTCAAGAGTCCGCGAACGACACCGAATTAATCCACGATCGTACGGATGGTTCATCAGGACGGTTCAGCCTTGCGAAAAAGTGTCTATTTAGTATTTGTAAACGAGATAAATTCACACAGACATACACAATTCACACACACACACACACACACACACACACACACACACATACACACACAGACATGAGGATCAATTCTTCGCGCACAAAACGAACTCTTACTGCGAGCTCTTAGTGTGGCATTATTGTAATCTAGGGTTGTACATGAGCATTATAGACTGAATAATATCTTGCGGACATAGTTGTATTAAAAAAAAAAAAAAAGAAAAAAAAGAAAAAAACGAAAAAAACTTCCAAAAAAAAAACAAAAAAGAAGAAAATAGTAGATGCAATCCCGTACACGCTGGTCGGCGTAAAACGAGAACGACCTGGCGAACCCTCTCTTGTATCAATGTCCAGACACGACCGACATTAACGAACCGCTCGACGACTAGTTCTAGCGAATACCAACGGGTCTAATTGCAAAAGTAAAGAGGAGGAGGAGGAGGAGGAGGAGGACGAAATTGCAATAAAGCTTTCAGAGGGAATCAAGTTCCACGCCGTTCGTGACTTTATTTATTTTATCTTCACACGGAAACGCGCTTCTCTCACTGGTAACGAGGCAACGAGCGTGTTCGGCATGCGACTCTTTCTCTGCCTTTCTCTCTCTCTTTCTCTCTCTCTCTCTCTTTCTCTTTCTCTCTCTTTCTTTCACGGACGTGTAGGACACGGAGGAGACATCGAAGTGAAGCGAAACTGCGCGTAGTTGGCCCGAGGATATTACGGACGAAGAGTTCATCTCGATCGGCCGATCTCGTAAATCTGCGTCGCGGGAGGAGCGAGCAGGGGGGAGTCGCGGAAGCGACACATCCATTCGCGGTTCGCAGCGCGCGATACGTGCGCTCTAGAAATCACGCTCGACGATCGGCCGATGCCTTCCGGTATCGCCTGCATCACGACTTCTTCGCGATAGAGAGTCCTCACCGTGATCCTTGGCGATCCCTCGAGCGACGAGGACACGCCTGAAATATTATTCCAGATGCTTCGTGCGGACGGGCGCGCGCGCGCGCTCGCTCGCTCGCGCGGAAGGGTTCGCTGGTTTGAGAGGCTGAATTCCGCTGGAAAGTAATTGACGGCGATAAAGGGTAAAACGAGGGTTCAAAAATTTTGTCGTGGCTGTAAAACGATCCGAAACGCGCGCGTGCGCTTTCGCGCATCCAGTCCCTTTAATCCTGTCCGTGTGTGTGATTTCGATTATTTCTTGCTCTGTCTCTTTGTCCCTCTCTCTCTCTCTTTCTCTCTTTCTCTTTTTCTGGGACGCGTATACGTAACAATGGTGTGATAATTGTTTTTGAAGTGTGCGATATGGAATGTGTCGATACAGAGAGGGAAAGAATGTGGGGAAAAGCCCGACACACGCAGAATTTGTCGTCGAGTGTGTCTTACATCGAATTGCGCTGTCCTTATCCTGCTGCGTTATCCGGATATCAAAGTTCGACTTTCTCACTCGCCGGAGCGAGGGGAGAGAGGGAGAGAAAGAGGGCAAGAGGGAGGAAGAAAGAAATTGATCCTGACGTCGACCGAGGAGGAAAGAAGCAAGAGAGGAAGAGATTGATCGGTATTCGTCGTACCGTACGCACGTATATACGCACACATCGCACGCGCGCCCATTTTGTCACATATAAAAGTCGATGTAAGGACTTTGTGTAGCTCTTAAGGTGATGTTGCGGAGGCAAAGGGAAAAAAGAACATGCCCATGTATACATGCAGACACACACGTACGCACCCACACATGCTCACACATGCAACTACTCGCCTCCACACACACGACATACATATAAACACACACACACACAACACATCTGCAATGTGATATTCTCGTGTCTTGTCCGATGACAGACGTTCATTCTAACGAGTATAGTTGGCGTTTGTCCTTTTTTTCGCGTAGCTCTTAAGGTACCTAACATTTAAGGGGAAACTACATACGTAAGAGATAATCTGAGAGCGTACGAGTACGAAGGTCTTGCTCGGCGAGACGAAAAAAAAAGAGAAAAATAGAAAAGGGAGGGAGAAACGAAAAAAAAAAGAGAGATAACGGAGAAAACAGAAACGACCAAAAACCGTGCGAAACCGAGACGAGTGTGCAGGATGGAGATTCGCTATATTTAGTTATAATTACGGTATCTCTCTCTCTCTCTCTCTCTCTGATATATATCACACAGAGGGACTCGTCGCTGTGTCTGTTTCAATTTGAGGCACCACGGTGAGGAAACCTAAGAGAGCACGAGACAGACGAGCTAAGGCTAAATCGAGCCGGACCCCTCGGGACTGTCGCTGAGAGAGATTTCGCGTTTAGGCTTCAGACCATCATCGTGTGACACGCGTCTTTCACGGGCTTCTCATCCGTCGTTCTTCCCGCAACCCCTTCGCTCTCCCCCCCGGCGTTTCTACTCCGCGTCGGGCCTTCTCGTTTGCCGGACAAAAGTTCTCGCGCGTAAGATCGTGGGCGCTCCGCTTCACTCAATCTGAATCTTCGGGGACGAATCACACAGCGCGCGAACAGCTAGCTAACTGTGAAACGCGCGCGCGTTTCTCTTCGTAGTCGGATCTATTCTAGTTGACATATCTGTGACCCCGTAACTTTTAGGGACTATCGACGACGGTTCTCTGTGTGTGCGTGTGCGTGTGCTCCTCACTGCGTAGCAAGGTTCAAGCTGGCCGAATGAAATACTATTTCCTTCTCTAGAGGCATTCTTCATCACGCGCTGATCGGCCGGACATCGTTACTACTCATGCTACTATTATGCCGTACTGTTTTCGGTACGATGTATAGTAAATGTCATGTACACTACGATATACTGTATACTAAGTATGAAATATACCGCAATATTCTGTACTATAGTATACATGATACGTACACTGATAGAAAAAATATAGTTGAATTGAACTATAATCTCACTATATTTTATGGTTCACTTCGGCGTCAACCATAGTTTTATAGTTCGTGGAACCTGCAAAATATCGTAGAATAAACACAAATATATAGTCAATGATTGTCTCAAATAATCGTTTAGTTACTTTTATCGCATCATATGGTAATTTCTTATTCACAAATATAGTGAGATTTAATATTCAGTTACATCTGTCATCATTTAGCAAATATTCTGGTAATATTGACTACATAAAAGAGTTTACTTTTACCTACCATTTTATATTTGTATCCATACAATCATTTTAGTTTAACTTACTATCTAATTCTTAGCAAAAATATTACATGCTTGGTTATACTATGCCTATATCGTAATTATTACCGATATTATGGTAATACTTATTATAAATATTTCGGACTTTAATTTAGTTACTATATCATTATAGTTCCGAATATCATATACTTTTCTCTCAGTGTAGTCGTGACATAGTTGCACAAGGATGATCGGGTCTGGTTGCTTGTCGAGAGCTATCATTTCGCCCGAAGAGAGAAAGAGAGAGAGAGAGAGAGAGAGAGAGAGAGAGAGAGAGAGAGAGAGAGAGAGAGAGAGAGAGAGAGAGAGAGAGAGCCGCTGTTTCTACGTAGCTCTTGAACCGCGCGTGCACGTGTGTATGTGTGCGAAATAGTATTTGATTCGGCGTGTGTAGGATAGGATTAACTTGAGATTCCTCCATCGCGCTGGCGTACTTCTCAGACGACGCTGTTGAGTTAGTTGCTTATATGTTATACGTTATCTAATCTCCCTGCGATTCGGCTTACGTTTCTCCGTCTAGACTTAGCTGCACTCTGCTGTGTTTCGATGTACCTGAAACCGGTGGTAAGGGTCCCGTGTGTATGTGTGTATGTGTGAAAGACATCTCGCAATTTTCACGCGTAACGCGCCAAGAGCACATCGTCTGCAGCCGCGTCCATCAGCTGATAACGACGTCAAGTTCCCCCGAGAACTGCGGCCGGGGGGGCTTCTTCGCCCGAAATCTCACCCCTGCGATACCACCACCACCACCACCACCACCACCATCCACCACCACCACCACCGTCATCGTCATCACACGGCGGGCCAGTCGCCGATGGTCGTTGGATCCAATCGGATCGTGTCGACTGATATCTCGGCTCGGGGATGATGTCTTCTCGCAGCAGATCGAGACAGTAACCCTCCCTCCTCTTCGCCCTCCTTTCTCTCCCGCCTTTACCTCGTTTCGTTCGCGATGACCGCGGGGTGGTTGTGCGTATGCGTGCGTGTGCGTGTGTCTCTAGCCTAATTCCCGAAAAACGAGAAGAAACCGACGGACAGGCTGTTGCTCCACCCTACTCTCGGGGTGCGGGAGTGGAATGAAGCGTGTCCACACATGCCATCGTTAGTCCGTAAGCGTTCATATTTATTTTTCTATCGCGGATTCGTACGATCGTCGCTCTGTCGTAGTTCGTAACAATGCTTTACCGTAGTCGTTGTCGTCGTCGTCGTCATTATAGTTTCGCCATTCGTGTCTGCCGAGTCTGCCTTGATTCCTCGATTTGATCAATACACACACACACACATACACACACACACATATATATATATATATACGTTTCGCCGTTTCCACGACGTCCTATATCTTCGTGCGTTGATAATAACCGATCGCTTGGTTGCCTCTCGCGGTCCGTGTTCTCGCTCCTTCGCGAACAAATTGCCGCCTCTCTCTCTCTCTCTCTCTCTCTCTTTCTCTCTTTCTCTCTCGGCGTTCTCGAGGGTCGGGAGGAGGGTGATGCTCAGAGGGTTGAAACGAACGCGTCGATGGCGGTGTGCGCGATGAACCTTTCGACTGACACGTTTCACGATCCGTACGAAACAATATTCTCGTACCGAACGAAGCATCGCGCGCGCGAGGGATCGTAGGAAAAATCAAAAGGATGGGAGGGAGGGAGGGAAATCCGAACGATACGTACGAGAGCGCGAAGTGATATTAAATTAACGAACGATTCGGAGAATCGCGCTGCGCTAAACGAATCAATCGACGATGATGATGATGATGATGATGATGATCTGAGACGAAACGCGCGTTTATTTGTGGGAGCACATCGCGTGTCTCTTCGCGGGAGGATACTCCTCGGGCGAGATACTTCCTCCCTCGCGGACGGTTTTCAATTCTTTTAAGGTATCTTCTCTCTTGGATGCGAGTAATCGACCGCAGATTACGACCAAGATGTTTGTTTCGATACTAAGCTTAAGAAAAGACAAAACGTTATTTTTAACGACTATTAACGACTTTCAATTACTTTTAAGGCTCTTCCGTTCGGAGAGACGCGGGCTCTTCGAGTAATCGATTGAAATTAAATACGATTAAGCTACTCGTCTCGCGCGCGTGCGATATCAAGCTTGCAGCGGCTTTTTATTGGCGGCTTGTGCTCAAGTTTATTTTTATAAACGACTTAGGGAACGCTTGCTTTTGGAAAGAAAAAAAAAAAGAGAAAAACTGTACAAGGCGACTGTACATTCGATTAATCTAAACGGCAAAACACATCCATATCTCTCTATCGACCTAAGAATTAATATCTACCTAGGGAGGAGACAGAACAAGAGAAGGAAGAAACTTACGAAGCTTACGATTCTCAAGAGTGTTATTTTCTAAGAAACTTACGTCCCGTGCGTAAAGTGTGATCCTAATTGTCTTACGATTAATTGTACATTCTCCGCGATTGTCTCGCGGCTCTAAACGGGAATTGCGAATTTCTATGTGTGTGTGAGCTAATTTATTTTTACCCGCAACTCTCTCTCAGCCTTACGCGAGGCTCCGTCTCCGCGATGCAATAACCACACACCGCGCGTATTATCGTGTACATATTTTTCACTTGATTCGTATCAGTCCCCCCTTCTCACACGCAAGATTTAATCCGCGAGAGTAACCTCTTAATCTCGAGTAAAGTGCGCAGGAAAACGAGTAAGATCGGACGTCTGCATAAACGACAACATTCTCCGTGCTGAAGTTAAAATTTCTCTTGTATAGAATATATCACACACACACACACACACACACACACACACACACACACGGACATGTACAGCCACACACACACGTATATGTATATATATGTTTCCACTATACATATATTATACTTATTTATTGGATTACATCGTAGAGGAGAGGATTGACGGATATATGCGTCTCTCTCTCTCTCTCTCTCTCTCTCTCTCTCTCTCTCTCTCTCTCTCTCTCTTTCTCTCTCTCTCTCTCTCTCTCTATCCTCTCTCTTTCTCTTTCTTTACATATATATATATATATGCACATATATATTTTATGACGTCAATAACAGTACTAATCGCACCAATTCTAGTTATTTATATCGCTTAGCAGTAATTATTTACTATCCTCGATAATTACACTTTGTGTTCCGTCAACAATCTCGATGCAATCTATAAGTGCCCGTAAGCGGATTATCAGGCGGTCTCGTTGTATTTACTAAAAGCTTATTAAATCGATACAAGTGTAATCTCGGGTAATCTCGGGAGCTCGTCGATCGAAAACTGTCTGCTGACCCTTCGTAATATAAATATAATAATAATAATAATAATAATAACTATAAACATAAAAATAATAATAATAATAATAACGATAACGAAACTATGTAATAATCTATAATTAATAATGTTAGAGCAATAATGGCTGTCTGTATGATTTAACGCGACTCTACTCTAATTAACGCTAATTATCTCTCGTGATGCGACGCAATCCGCTTCGGGGGCAATCTCGCGCGACTGACCGAATTTACTATTATCCCGCGAACCGTGCGATCGTCGCCCGATCGATGAAACTGAAACTAAACAAAAAACCCGAAGTCTTGCCAATCAATCCGCGCGCGTTCCGGGGAGATTCCGCAACGCGCGGCGGGGAGAAAATCGCGATCCGATTACCGTTACCGACAATAATGCTCGGCAGCGCATGCGCTGCGCCGCCAACACGTGCAATTTGCGTCTCGCACATATCGAGACGCGCAACTCGGACAAAGAGAGCGGGCCCGCACGATCGGCGTGTCATTGCAAACTTGTCACCCGCGATCAATCATAGTCGTCTCGAGGACAAATCTAAGTAAACAGGCGACGGTATTTTATTGTCGATCGACATCGGCATCGTCTCTGCACGCGGCGCGCGCGCGCGCGCGCGCGAGGGAGAGAGAGAGAGAGAGAGAGAAAGTTTGGTTGAATTAACCTGACACACATACACGATGATAATCACTACATAATAATAATAATTATAAAGCAACCGTAATTGTTATTATTATTATCGACGAATCAAGCGCATTTTCGCTTTTCGGAAGGAAGGAAGGAAGGAAGGAAGGCGCGCGATCTCCGTCTCTCGCGAGCGGAATTCAGTCGCGGAACTTGGGAATTCGTTCCCTACGACTTGATCGCGCTTGGCTCGTTCATGCTGATTCGAGCAAATCTTTTTCCCCTCAAATCAACGCGCAAACCTTTCCGTGTCTCTCTTCTGCCGTGTCACCGCTTGGCCGAGTCCGCCGATTCGTGTGTCAATTGCGACAGCTCTTTCTTCCTTTCGGCTCCTGCCGCTGATACTTCAAGCTCTACGCGTGTCTCCCGTCGCGTATATCGTGATTATTATCTCAAACTCAACTCTACTCACAGGAAGATGAAACGCGCGCGATACATCGATACTCTCGTCTTCTGTGACTCGTCTCCTCCTCGGTGAATCGCGTCGCTGTGAAACTGAAGACGCCCGCGCATCTTTCAAGCGCGAGAAGAAACAAAGACGAGAGGCGCACTTGCCTCCCTCTCTCTCTCTCTCTCTCTCTTTCTCGTGCGCGCGCGCGCGCGAGTCATTCGGATTCGCGTCGCGAAATTTCCGTCTCGTCGCAACGAGCCGCAAGAGAAACAAAAGTCCGTCGTCGAAGCCGTTCGTCGCGGAATTGAATTGCGCGCCATTGTTATCGCCACTATCATTATCGTTATTATTAACATCACACGACGCGCTCTACGCTCTTATTACCGTCGGCGTTACCGTCGCCGCTGTGTTATTATCATCGCTACTTATATCGCCGCTATTACTACTATGATATTATACTACCACCACCACCGTTACTATTACTATCGCTACTGTTATTATCGCTACTACCATCACTACTACTATTATTATTACTACTACTACTACTACTGCTACTACTACTACTACTACTACTGCTACTACTACTACTACTACTACTACTATTGTACTGATATTGCCGCCGCTGCTGCTCCTACTACTATCACTACTAAAATTACTACTGCTACTACTGTTACTATTCTACTACTTACGGCTGTTGATACTTGTCGCTAAACCTGCTGCTGCTCTTACCGCAATTACTGCGTACTAATTACCGCCGCTCTGTGTATACTTACACGCCGTTTCCGTGTCCACGTGCAGATAACTATTTTCACTTTGCTACTACTCGACATGGCGCTATCGGACTCTCGCAGTCGTTAAGTACAAAAAGCGGCCGGGCTAGTTGACGGTACAAAAGGCGCAGCGAGGGTTCCCCTCTCATTGCTCTTTATCACGAGCCGGAACAACGCTTTGTCTACCTCCGGGCGCTGGCTTGATAACGCCTCGCGGCTTCGCTGATTGTTCAGGACGGGACGGAATTCCAACAGCTTCTCACTGAGTGGCGTCGCGTGTCGAGACGCGCGCGATTATGGTTACCACGTGTCCTTCCCTGAGCACGCACACGCACACACACACACACACACACACACACAGATTTCATGTTTGAGACCCGAGGCCGACCTCGCGAATTTCGCGCAGGATGCGCGGGAGAGACGTTCAGACAACTGCAACGGCGACTTCGCCAGAGAGCGGGCGAGCCATTTCGGCTGAACTCGCGCGTCAGACCTCTCGTGGTTGACCAGCGGCGATGAACCCTTTGTAACCCCGACGTGGGCGCAACCTTGGACGAAAACGCGAGATTCCGCGGTCGCGTCAATTCGTCGAGCGATCCCTTTCCTCCGGCCTCGCTTTCTCACGGCTGCCAAGAGGCTTCCTTGGCTCTGCGGCTCTGCCGCACCGGTTTGCTTTGCGATGTCGGTGGAGTCGGTTGTCGAGTGACAATGGCTGCGTTCGGAAGAACGAAAGGATCAGTGAGCGTTTACTGGATTAGAAATTTATCCCATGGTCCTGATCAGGTTAACTTTATTTGGACATCAATGTCCCGATAAGGTAATACTATCGAGTCCTAGTAAGTCATGTGCACGCAGCGTGGATATCAGGATCTTAATAAGGATTCATAGTCAGGTTTATTGAGTCACCTTATTGAGTTACCTTATGGAATTCTTATTACGGTTACAGTTTTTCAAATTATGGCTCCTGATTACACTCGCCACGGCTATATCGGGTGATGACGTCAGAAATAAGAAATGACACGCTGAAAATTCTTTCATGTCATTTCCAAGTAAAAAGATATTTGCATGAAATAATATTTTAGATCGCTCGAGCATACTTGTAAAATGTTTCGGAAAGGAAACATAAAATGTGTATCATAAGGTATCATAAAGTATCACAAGGTGACAAGATATAAAGCAGCGTGTTAAAGAGAAAACTTACATGTCACGTTGATTTTACAACTATTTATTGATTGCTAAAAAAAGGATAGTTTCTGTAGCATTTTACAAATATATTCGAGCGATCTCAAGTGTTTTGTTAAAACTTGACAATGCAAATCATATTAGGTACAATGAATAAGATCCCGACAAGGACCTGATCAACTGAACCATATACTAGGTTAGTACATTAAGATCCTAATGTGGACCCAATCATTATAACCTTATAAAGGTCTTCTTTACTCCTCATTTGTCGTTAGGACATTATAAGGTCTGACTTACTTAAGATTACCTTTCATTCCCCGTATTAGGTCTTTATCAATGTTAGATGAACCTGATCGAAATTTCTAGTCGGGTAGTGATTCTCGCTCCTGATTGCTAAATACTTCTGGGTCTATGAAGAATCTAAAAGAGTGCTCCAGTCACAGACAATAATCACTAAACACTCTCACTGATCACTTTGTTCTGCTGAACAAACGCAGCCATTGCCTGCTCACGATGACAACTAATGTGCAATATAGACGCGTACACACACACACACATACGCGCGCGCGCGGTATATTTTCCGTATTTTGTAAGACGTACCTCTCTGATTAGGTTTAAGCTCCCGTCAATCATGAATTCGCGCACGTTCGGCAGTATTCCTCCGAGTCCAGACGATTTGATTCCGCGCCGATGCGAACGGATGTCCGTCCGTCCGTCCGTTCGTCGCAGTGACTAGTCATTTTGAGAGAGCGTGTCTCATCCGACTTGTAATCTCGTACGCCACCTTGTACTCGACGCGTCGCCGTCGGAATAATTCTCCAATCGCGAATTCTCAGGGGGAGAAGGGAAGGGGCGCCAGGACACGTGGCCGGCGATGATCCTCCGCCGCTCGCGCAGGAGCGACAGCGAAAGGGTGTCCGACGCTTCGACCGCTGTACTTAAATATCATCGCCGATTTCTTCCCGATTTCTTGCGACCCGAGCGAATCGGCCGAGGCCGAGGCAGCTCGAAGTCGGAGCGCTACGCCTCGCCGAAGGATCAGGACGAATCCCTTGGCGAGCGACGACGACACGTCTCGCCGACGAGGCCGATCGCGAGCACACTTACGAGGGATCAATGTTAACCTTCTCGATATCAATTCGCACATATTTTTCGATCGTATTCTAATCTCCGGGCGGGAGACCGAGGTTCCCTTCTCCGGGGAGGAGGGGGAGGGGGGAATTGCGGAAAGAGTGAGGTTGTCTCTCCTCTGGACGATGGGGTGGGAATTGCGCGATTTGCGCTCGAGCACTCTGAGCACTCCGAGCGTTGTTCGAAAAGCGTCCTGGGAGAGGCGGAAAGTGCTTTGTGATAACGTATACCAATCGCTCGCGAGTCCGCTCGCGTTAAGCTCCCGTCAGTCTCGTCCGCTTCGCGAAGAAGGGGGTGGAAAGGGGGAGACGATCGACTCTCGATCCTTCGATGCGCTGACGAACGAGTTGACGCTTTGCGGTCTGCACGGCCGCAAGCTGTCGCGATCCTTGACTCGAGTTTTGAATTTGAACCCTGCAGGTGCGCGCTGGAGAGGGCGGGGGGGGGCCCTCCTCGGGAGATATCGACATTGAGAAAGTACCGGCTCGCGCGACCAAGATACTCGTGTTGTATAAAACTCACCGTGAGGGAAACCGTTTCACGCGCGGTCTGAGAATTTGCAAGGGTGGTCGCAAGGGTGGAAAGCTTCATCCGAGCGATTCATTGATCAGTCGTTGCGATGCATAAAATCTGGATCTTCGTGCTACACGCGGATCGCAAGGTGTGCTGAGTCGCTGCTGATCGCCGCAGAGCGTTTAGCGAATTATCTTCGCGTGTTCTCGTTAGCTGTTCGGGGCGAACAATCGCTACGTTTGCCGACGTTGCGCGTGACTTTTCACGCGCCGATCGCGAAGCACCAGGAAGAAGAAGGGGTTGTCAAACGGCGAGAAGTCGGTCACGGGGATTTCGAGGTGCTTTCGACCTGAATTCGCGCGGATGACTGTGAAAGCCTTTTCTTTCTGTCTCTCTCCCTTCTCTCCTCTCTTTCTCCTCCCTCCCCCCTCCTCTCTCTCTCTCTCTCTCTCTCTATCAGCTAACACGTTGCCTATGAATTTCCCTGGTCGACCAAGTCGCCTCTCTCGAGTTCACAGGGTCGACAGAGGTTAACCGTAGATTACTCGCGGAAAATAAAGCGACGCAATGATCAAACGAGATCATACGAAAGCGGGACGAGCAGACGAAGCGGAAAGATTGCAATTTTCGAAAGGCAGCAGAGATCGAATTCCCCAAAAAACGTACGGGGATGAGAGGGGGCCGCGGTTACCCCTGCCTTCCATTCTCCTCCTCGCTCCCTCCCTCCCTCCCTCCCTCCCTCTCTTCCTTTCTCTCGCGTTAATTCACCAAGTCGGATAGCACTGAATATCGATGAGAGCAACGCGAATTCATTTAACAATCGAGGTCGGTCGCGCGAGGGCTTTACGAGTTCTCGTCGTCGGCGCGATAAATGGAGATTATTTGGCTATACGAGAACACGTAGGGGAATGAGAGCAAAAGGGAAGAGAAGAAGAAACGGAAAACACGGGAGGAAAGAGAAGAAGAAGGGGAAGAAATTCGCTCGTCAACGAGCTCGCGTATGCAATCCGTGACGTTTTCAAGGCGTGAACGCTGTTTAAGTAATGATAAGGCTAACACTTAGGCGCTAAGTCACTAATCTCATAATAATAAAGAGAGACAGAGAGAGAGGGGGGGAGAGAGAGATAGAGAGAGAATGGCGA